>NC_083578.1:87391408-87691408 GCF_027579695.1 Neoarius graeffei
CACTGGTGCTTTTTCAGCACTTTGGGACATGCTGTTATAGGCAAATAATCAACAATGTGGTGTTGTGATGTGGCCTGATGCAAAGCGTAGTTACTGTTGCCATCCTGAAGTGGCTTAGTTTCCTATAACTGCAAATCCGAAGGAGTTTTATTTCTCTTACACCAGAGCATTTTCCAACAATTGCAACTTTTTAAACGTGTAACAATCAGTCCCCCCAGGATTCCGCGGGCCTTTTTTGTGATTGTTGCGGGCTAAAATGTCTGATGTTGCGGGGGGTTTTCCAAAAAAATTGCGATGAAAGTTGCGGTGTTTTTTAGGTTTTTGTTGCGATTACATTGCGGGAGGAAGTGAAAGTTGCGAGAAATTGTTGCGATTTTCTCTTTTTGTGATTAAAATTGAGTGATATGTTAAATATTCAAGTTATTACTGAAAAACTATTGATTAAAAAAACAGAGACACTGAGAAATGGTCCTATAAACAACTTTACCAATATAAAAGATTACCAGGACTACAAAAATGCAGAAAAATAGGCTTTACTTATCCAAATGCTCCTGTTGGTTCAAAAGTTAAAGTGCAGAGAACCTCACAGCACAACATGAAGTTACCTTAAAATATAATATAAATGCCTCAGCTTTCATGTAAGAAAAAAAAAACTATTAATACTAGTACTGTGTGCAGGCAGTCTCTCCTGAAGACTAAATTAAACAATAATTATAAACTAATAAAATAAATGGCTCAGGCTTCATAGAAGAAAAAAAAAACAACTTGAACAGAATCTCACAGTATGATGCTGAAGCTGCCTACCCTGGCGAAAAAAAAAGTACTTTATTGTATTTAAGGTATATTCATATTTTCAATAGTATATTGAAAATGTACTTACACAAATTGTACTTTTTGTAAATATATAAAAAGTATACTAACATCACGGGGCGGCACGGTGGCGTAGTGGTTAGCGCTGTCGCCTCACAGCAAGAAGGTCCGGGTTCGAGCCCCGTGGCCGGCGAGGGCCTTTCTGTGCGGAGTTTGCATGTTCTCCCCGTGTCCGCGTGGGTTTCCTCCGGGTGCTCCGGTTTCCCCCACAGTCCAAAGACATGCAGGTTAGGTTAACTGGTGACTCTAAATTGACCGTAGGTGTGAATGTGAGTGTGAATGGTTGTCTGTGTCTATGTGTCAGCCCTGTGATGACCTGGCGACTTGTCCAGGGTGTACCCCGCCTTTCACCCGTAGTCAGCTGGGATAGGCTCCAGCTTGCCTGCGACCCTGTAGAACAGGATAAAGCGGCTACAGATAATGAGATGGATGAATGAGACTAACATCACGCTTTCACGCTAACACTTTTAACACACTTTAAAATAATTATACTATATTACACTTTAATATAGAAATATATTATACTAAAAATATACTTTAAGTGAAAGTTATGTGCAATTTCTAAAGTGTACTATAATACAAACAAAGTACACTTTAATTTGACTAATTAAGCATATATTAGTACATATAAAGTCATATACTTAAAGTATACAAAATATACTTTCTTGTTCCACTTTAGCACATAAAAGTACACTAAATACATTTCAAGTTGCACTTTTCTACAATTTAATTACAATTAAAATATATTTAGTACAAAATTAGTTGTTCCAAAATAGCATGCCTCAAGTTAAAGGTCCCATGGCATGGTGGTTTGTTGATGCTTTAAACGGGCTCGTGGAGGTTTCCGGATGTTATATCCGCAGCCTTTCTCGAAATGAACCCTCGGCACATAGATATAGCCTCCTGGGAGAAAGCCCCGTTTCAGCGCTTTTCCCAGTGCGTCGTTTTGCTAATGAGAAGCAGGAGGCGGGGAAGGGTAGAGGGTGGGCCATGGGGGGAGGGGGAGGGGCTTGACCAAGCTGCGCACACACATACTCGCTGCTATCAGCGCCTGTAGCCACGCTGCTAAGACAAAACCCCGTTCTCCCTCGGACTCCTTTCGTAAACTCAACGTGACACAGAGAACAGAGAGTGAGAGTGTTCGGAGTGGTAGTTTACGAACGTATAATACCCTAGGCTTGAACACGCACTCCATAACCAAAGAGGATAGAAGCAGCAACTACAGCAACATATCGTTTATCCAACAGAAGACATGCATTGCGGAGCAATAGTCAAACATAAGCTCATAAGTTACAGTCAATTTCCAGACTAAACTCAGTTTAACAGAGCATGCTGCATGCTCTTTAGTTTTGTAGCGCAGAGTACCTGGCTAACTGCAGGAAGCGGTTAGCTGCACAGCTAATGTAGCCATTGCTAGGCTAACGCACCGATTTTAAAACACGGCAAAATGACTTAACAGTTATACACTTACTTGTTCGGTGTTTGTGGCTGATGCGGCAGGGATGCTTGGTACGGACCCAGGCTTCAGTGACAGTTGATGTGCAAAACCTGCCCTGTACTGTCCCAAGTTGTGGAAACATTCCTCAGGAAAATGCTTCCGACAAACATACACCGTCTTAGGTAGACTCGACGGCGTATTATTGGAGTAAATAAAATTAAGCCACTGCGTCTTCAGGGGCTCTCCCGTCGGCAGTAAAAACAGACTCTTTTCTGTGTTGTCACATCCATGTACAGCGCAATTTCCATGTTTCGCTCGCTTAGGTGATGCCATGTTGTTGTGTCCTCTATGGTCTCCTCACTACAACTGGGCGGGGCAATCCATACAGTGGGTGGGAATCCAGAGGGGGGGCGTGGGGATCATCTCCCTTGCTGACGTAGTAAAGGGAAGAGATTCTCAACGCGCTGTTTTGACGCGCCATTCTCAAATGTTGGGCATAGTTTGGTTTACACATTATGAAATTTCTAGCCACTGGGGTGACTTAAGAAGGTCAGAGGAACTCATTTTAACGTTAAAAAACCTCAGAAAGTGAAAATTTCATGCCATGGGACCTTTAACTAATCATAAACACACTTGAAGTATATTGATGATTAGTGTGGCTTCAAGTACACAAAAGTATGCTCAATTTTAGTACACTTAGCACATTTATTTTTCACCAGGGTAAACAATGGAAAATAAAATACCATTTTGGCAAAAATGTTGGCATCCATTAATTTCTTGCATTAAATAAAAAAAAAATGTAAAGTGCACACAGTCCTTCACTGTCAACATAACACACTTTCAGTAACAGAATTTAAGCCTACATAAACACTGACTCGCACATGCTGCTTCTCTTGAACGGAAACACGGAAGTAAGCAGTGTTGCCAGATACTGCTGACGTTTTCCAGCCCAAAATATGTTCAAAACCCGCCAAAATGCACTTGAAACCGCCCAATCTGGCAACACTGGAAGTAAGGCAGAAGGTAGTTTGTCGACATCACCTCAAGACGACGCCAATGATTGGTCAAAGTTGCGGTGATTGGATATAATTGCAACACCGCCCTGAATTCGCGGGGATTGGTTGAATTTGCGTTGAAGTTGCAAATCGCAACATCGCGAAATCTTGGAGGGACTGAACAATGACGTACTTTTTTTAAATCAGTTTATAGTTTTTTTTTTTTCTCTTGCTGTCTGTCTGTGGGAGGCACACGTGCAGTGCTGACCCTCGGCTCCTGGCGTGTTCGTATCTCGTTTAAAGTGTGACAACTTGACAGTCCGTGGCGATCACGCTTGATAATGTGCTGATGAAGATTACAATCATCTGGGACATTGTAAGCGCACTCATTATTCGTGGCACAGTGGACTGGTGTCTGTGGTTCCTATTTACACCCGGGAGGATCTGCTGAATCGCCGATATTCATGTAAGACACCCTTAAAACTTCTCCTGAAATGATCCATCGTGGAAGGAGGAAGAAAAGGAGAGGAGATAGAGGGGGGATTCGGATTCGACTCAAACTCTGTCTAACGCGCGCTCACTTCAGAATAAAATGCATGAAGTTGCTGCACTTGTCAAACATGACAGGGACTTTAGCAGGGCCAATCTGACCTGTTTCACGGAAGCATGGCTGACTGAGGAGCCACAAACAAAATACAATGCAAGAACAGTGACCTCTCTCCCTTATTAAATATGCGGATGGTATGGCCCTAGTCGCCTGCCTGCAGGACACAAATAGCACCTCCTACTTACTGTCAGTATATTACCACCCTTGCTTCCTGGTTCGACAGCAGCTTTTTGGATCTTAATGTTCCTAAGACTAAGAAGGAGCTGTGTCTGGGAGGCAGTAGATAGAAGAAGGGGTGGCACAGGCTCCACACTCACCTTCACACCAATCAGCATGAAGGGCCAGGAAGTGCAGCAGATCGTTCACTTTAAATACCAAGGAACAATAATAGATCATCAGCTCACCTTTCAGGACAATGTGAGTTACATCTACAATCCCGATTCCAAAAAAGTTGGGACAGAGTACAAATTGTAAATAAAAACGGAATGCAATAATTTACAAATCTCAAAAACTGATATTGTATTCACAATAGAACATAGACAACATATCAAATGTCGTAAGTGAGATTTTGAAATTTCATGCCAAATATTGGCTCATTTGAAATTTCATGACAGCAACACATCTCAAAAAAGTTGGGACAGGGGCAATAAGAGGCTGGAAAAGTTAAAGGTACAAAAAAGGAACAGCTGGAGGACCAAACTGCAACTCATTAGGTCAATTGGCAATAGGTCATTAACATGACTGGGTATAAAAAGAGCATCTTGGAGTGGCAGCGGCTCTCAGAAGTAAAGATGGGAAGAGGATCACCAATCCCCCTAATTCTGCACCGACAAATAGTGGAGCAATATCAGAAAGGAGTTCGACAGTGTAAAATTGCAAAGAGTTTGAACATATCCTCATCTACAGTGCATAATATCATCAAAAGATTCAGAGAATCTGGAAGAATCTCTGTGCGTAAGGGTCAAGGCCGGAAAACCATACCAGGTGCCTGTGATCTTCGGGCCCTTAGACGGCACTGCATCACATACAGGCATGCTTCTGTATTGGAAATCACAAAATGGGCTCAGGAATATTTCTAGAGAACATTATCTGTGAACACAATTCACCGTGCCATCCGCCGTTGCCAGCTAAAACTCTATAGTTCAAAGAAGAAGCCGTGTCTAAACACGATCCAGAAGCGCAGACGTCTTCTCTGGGCCAAGGCTCATTTAAAATGGACTGTGGCAAAGTGGAAAACTGTTCTGTGGTCAGACGAATCAAAATTTGAAGCTCTTTATGGAAATCAGGGACGCCGTGTCATTCGGACTAAAGAGGAGAAGGACGACCCAAGTTGTTATCAGCGTTCAGTTCAGAAGCCTGCATCTCTGATGGTATGGGGTTGCATTAGTGCGTGTGGCATGGGCAGCTTACACATCTGGAAAGACACCATCAATGCTGAAAGGTATATCCAGGTTCTAGAGCAACATATGCTCCCATCCAGACGACGTCTCTTTCAGGGAAGACCTTGCATTTTCCAACATGACAATGCCAAACCACATACTGCATCAATTGCAGCATCATGGCTGCGTAGAAGAAGGGTCCGGGTACTGAACTGGCCAGCCTGCAGTCCAGATCTTTCACCCATAGAAAACATTTGGCGCATCATAAAACGGAAGATACGACAAAAAAGACCTAAGACAGTTGAGCAACTAGAATCCTACATTAGACAAGAATGGGTTAACATTCCTATCCCTAAACTTGAGCAACTTGTCTCCTCAGTCCCCAGACGTTTACAGACTGTTGTAAAGAGAAAAGGGGATGTCTCACAGTGGTAAACATGGCCTTGTCCCAACTTTTTTGAGATGTGTTGTTGTCATGAAATTTAAAATCACCTAATTTTTCTCTTTAAATGATACATTTTCTCAGTTTAAACATTTGATATGTCATCTATGTTCTATTCTGAATAAAATATGGAATTTTGAAACTTCCACATCATTGCATTCCGTTTTTATTTACAATTTGTACTTTGTCCCAACTTTTTTGGAATTGGGGTTGTATAACAAGTGTTGCCAGGCAAAACAAACCTCGCCCGGTAGCACTTATGATGAATATGAAGGAAGATATTGCGAAAAAATAGGTCCCCTATGGGTACATGTGGCTACTGCTTATAAATAAAATAGTTTTCTGATCCCATGTCCATACAGTAAATATAGCATATATATTAGTTACTCTATGAGTCAGTAGCCACAAAAATGAAGCGTAATCCAAAAATAAACAATTTAAAAATCACAGAAGTAAAATATACCAAGTGTCTGTACTTTATATTATTCTACTCTTACCTCTTACAGTTTTCAAAACTGAAACCTCCAAACCGAGGCTGACATACACACGCTGTCGCCATGACCCAAACTCTTATTTCCCGGAAATGGCCCGGCGCTAGAGCTCAGTGGAACGCACTTTCCTTCTGTAGTAAGCGTAAACATGTCTGAAAGCCATTTCTTTAGTCCATTTATTTCGAATGGTGAACCGAATTGTATACACTCACCGGCCATTTTAATCGGAACATGTGTATGCGCACGTGCAGTGTACGATCGTTACACTTTTACATTCTTACAGCACGATGACGTAGTGGCTAGCGCCTCTATATGAGACAGGAGCCACAACAAAAACGATTTTGACCTTTTTTGTGAACTTGACCGGATGACCCTGAAAATGTTGGAGGTTCTATTTGAGACCAACACCCATCTATCCTGAAAGTTTCATGAAGATTGATCTGGCTGTTTTCCCGTAATATCGTTAACAAATAAACAAAGAAACCCGACCGAAAACAATACCTCGCCCCCTGGTGGACTCCGTCCCAGGCGAGGTAACAAAGGGAGTCAGCGCTTCGCTCTTCTCAGGAAACTGAAGAGCTTCAACACCACCCAGCGCACCCTGTTACCCTGTCACCCTGTCCGTGGTCTAGAAATCACTAACTAATATAACGTTTTATTCTATCCACATTCACATGTGCTCTGATTGGCTACTCTACTACTAGGATATCAGCTCATATACCATAAGTAGAGAACAATAAAACAGCGAAGAACGAAATAAAAACTCTACTCGAAAACACCCCCCCCCCCCAAAAAAAAGTAACAAAATATGGAATTATAGAATAAAAGCATTTTTCACAAATTGCTCCTGCAATTTCGCCGGTTTGTTTACATTCTTCATCTTTAAGTATTAAAATAAGGCGAATTTTTTTTAGACTGGTTCAAAAGCTCAAAGAAGTTTGAAAATTACATAACTGAAATGTCCAAGGAAGAATTAAATAAATGTCTAAAACTATTCTATGGAGGTTTTCGACCCACGTGACTGTTGCCATGTCGACAAGTAGATGGCGCCATTTTGGCGGTCACAACAATGGCGACTCCCGTTAGCCCAACATGTGGGTTATCGAGCGACATTACACTGTCAATATGCTACTAAACCTAAACTGAATAACTTTAAGAAGTAGGCTACTACTTTTAATATTTAAATAGAAAAACCTACTTTAAAGATTTGTCAAAAAAATATGTATTTTCCCTTTTCACAGCATGCATTGTTTGAATGGTTGCCATGACAACATATGCAAAGATTTCCAACAACATTTTGTGGCAAAAAAATTCCATAACAGTCTACTTCATCGTGATACCAAATAAAAGTAAATTCATTGCAGTTAGAAAAATAGTGTCCAGGTTGAGAGAGAGAGTTACATTAATCATATAGAAAAACGCATAATAATTAATATTAGGGATCGACCGATATGTTTTTTTCAGGGCCGATACCGATTATTATGGAATTGGGATGCCGATAACCGATATGTGCAACCGATAAATGTAAACATTATAATTCACATGAAATTAAACATAGCACACACTGACACAGACCTTCATATCCATGAAATGTATGTTTAATTGTAAAATTGAACATGAAATTTTGTGCAGGGAGATGCCAGCAGCATTTGTACAATAAAGTCAAACATTAGTTAGAATAAAATGAGAAATAAAATAATAATAAAATAAATATTCACCAATAAAAAAATAAATCACTCCCTACTATATTACAGCTCACCATTTTCAGTGGAAAATAAATGAAAATACACTCTGGATTCTGGATAGAGAAAGTGAGAACGGAGTGTTAAAAGCTCTGGTTAAAAGGAGCAGCTGCTCCTTTAAGAGTATATCGCTTTCCGAATCAGAAGCGCTAGCGAGGAGAATCACTTGCGCAAGAATTATAAATACTAGTGGAGTACATTACAGCGCAATGTGAAGTAGCATAAGAACATTTAAGAGTTTAATTGATGCATTTTGTTCATTACCGTTTATCCAAGCAAGTGTGCATCCACGACACAATTAATTACTGAGCCCACAACAAGCGTCCTGACAAACTCCCTACAGTATTACATAGCCTGCTAGCACCATATCACACCTGGCTTGTTTAAATGTTCAAGTAGCGCTTTATAAAGTTACCGAACATATACAAGTGCAATGCGCTTTTTGAGCACGAGTCACGTCATGAAGTTTACTCATCACCATAACAAATAGCCAGTAGGCTTGCGCTAGCCTACAGAACACAAACACTACGTTTTATTTCGTCTTCCCTTGACCACCTCTCTGTATGGCTGTCATTCTACTGTTCGAGTAGAACTACTGACACATTCACAACGTTTCCAGACGGGGATTTAAAAATGACTGCAGCCTACGTTATGCTGGGGACTGCTTACTATGGACAACATTACATGTAGTTTCAGCGAGACTAGTTGGTTGTAGGCTAATTCAAGTGCTTCCTTCCGTAAGCTAAGTTTGCCTGGCTACACAGATGCAAATGGACAATTTTAACGAGTAGTAGATGAAGAATGTAAACATATAACGATGTTGTGCTTTTGCAGCTTGTATGTTTGTGACTTATTGCGGCAAAAGCAGCGTGTCCTTACCTTGAAGTGGGATCTGTTTCTGCCCGAGTGCCCATACGGCCACCTTGAAACAGTTCACAGCGTTTAGCTACGCGTGTTGATTGGCTGTATCCCTTGTGCCGCTTCTGCCCGAGTGCCCGTACGGCCGCCTTGAAACAGTTCACAGCGTTTAGCTACACGTGTCGATTGGCTATATCTCTTGTGCCAAACAAATCAGATGTTGTGGTGGGCAGGACCGTGTTCTTGAACTCAGAGAGGCGAGTGCAGGAAAGGACGTGCAGTGACAGTCGTGTTAGGAACGAAATGGCTGCAAAAAGGCATGTTATCGGCATATCGGTGGAAATTATGGCCGATACCGATAACCCTAAAAATGCAGAATATCGTCCCGATATATCGGCCAGGCCGATTATCGGTCGACCCCTAATTAATATGTCTATTATCGAATTCTAGTTTTGTCCATTGCATATTCACATCTAAAAAGTACAACCCACCCAACAACATGGCTCTGCCTCGCCTGAGGGTGCCGTGTATGTTAAACCTAGACTACACGTAAGCTGCCCAAACACTAGTAAGAAGCCGGGTGCCAGGTAGCCCCATTGATGAGGCCGAGTGGTCCCCGTCTCACGTATATAAAACCATGGATGTATAAAGATAAAACCATTGTAGCCTGACTAGTGGGGCTACGTGCCAGGTAGCCTGAACACCGCCTAACAGGGCTTACGTGTAGGCTAGGTGCTAGGCTACATGTATAATTTGTTATTTATCTCGCATACGATATCTTTAAACTTTTGGAAAAGTTACCTGAGACAAAATGTTCGCCACACAAACGCGTGTGTTCGGTGGGCTGCCAATTCTCTCGCCTGATCGTCGCGATCCACTTTTCGCGACGCTGTTGATCGGCCGGGAACCTCATCTCATCTCATCTCATTATCTGTAGCTGCTTTATCCTGTTCTACAGGGTCGCAGGCAAGCTGGAGCCTATCCCAGCTGACTACGGGCGAAAGGCGGGGTACACCCTGGACAAGTCGCCAGGTCATCACAGGGCTGACACATAGACACAGACAACCATTCACACTCACATTCACACCTACGCTCAATTTAGAGTCACCAGTTAACCTAACCTGCATGTCTTTGGACTGTGGGGGAAACCGGAGCACCCGGAGGAAACCCACGCGGACACGGGGAGAACATGCAAACTCCGCACAGAAAGGCCCTCGCCGGCCACGGGGCTCGAACCCGGACCTTCTTGCTGTGAGGCGACAGCGCTAACCACTACACCACCGTGCCGCCGGCCGGGAACCTATGGAACATTAATCCAGGTTTATCCCCTCTTCTGTTGTGGCAGCTAACTGCACAACACGTATCAGGCATTCTACGATAAACGTAAGCGATGAAGAAGATGGATATTACAAGCGTTGTTTGCTGATAAGCGTGGCTTTGTTTGACCTCCAAAATGGCGGCGTAAACAGTATCACGTGACCCTATGACATCAGGTCGAAAACCTCTATACCTCGGCACGACAGCAAGACGGCACTTTCTACAAAAAAATCAACACTAAAGTCAATTCGTGCAGCCATTGATAGGTTTTTAAGAAGTCCGTCTAAGCGGAAATGATTTTGTTGGACGTTTTGTATAAAGTTTTTCTTTATCGAATTATTTGTGGAATTATTGTTAAGTGTCATGGTATGGAAACCTCTCAGTGAAACAAAAGAACAAACTGGCACAAATCACCAGCCAGGCCAGCACGATCATTGGACATAAACAGTTCCAACTGCAGGACTTTATTCCCAGGCGTTAACTAAAAAGGCAATCCAGATCTACCAGGATCCTATCCATCCTCTCCACTATGCATTCCATCAGGCCACAGACTTATCGTTCCGAAGAACGGCTACCAAAAGTCTTTTATCTCATCAGCTGTGACCGTTCTCAGTAAGGGACTGCTCAGATACATCCTGCAGGATCTTTCCACTCAGTACACACACACCTTTAACTTCTCTCTTTTATTCCTATTTATTATTATTATTATTTAATTTGTCCTCCATGTCAGTGCCAAAGAATTTTCCATTTTATGTGAGTTTCAATGGACAATACAGTCGTCTAATTCTGATTCCGATTCTGATTCTCTCTCAATGCTAAAAAGACAAACAAACATGGTTGGTCATTTTTCTGTTTTCTCCTCTGCTGGAAAATATAACTTGTAGCATTTCTGTATTTTTTTTCTTTATTGGATAATGTTCTTAAAGCTTTTGTATTTATTATGATTAATATTATTATTATTAGCTTGGATTCTGTGGCACGTCTTGTATACAAGTAGACATGTAATCTGTAAGTGAGTTGTTACGATAGAAACAGTAACGTATTTGAACGTGCATTAATATAAACCCGTGACTTGAATTACGGCCACCGCTACTGTCCGAGCTGCTGTTTTTGTAAACAAATCGACACTTCTTCCGATCGGAATTGAGATTTCGACAGCGTTTCAGTTTAAAAATCGTTTAGCGTCTACAGACGATAGCACAGAGATCATCACAGACAGCAATTACACGTTAGATATAATTCGAATCAGCATTGAAAATTGCTCACATTATTGTCACGATGACACAGTGACGCCCCCAGAGTACAGAGGTTTGTTAGCCGTAGCAGCAAACAGTATCGCTCTTTTTTTTTTTTTTTTAAGTTTGTGTCCAATTACCAGTAAGACTTTACCAAATTTCCAACATGAAGTAATTTCTTCATGGGTTTTTAAAAATGTTCTGTTTTTTTAAAATAAGTTGTCATGGTGATGTAATGATGCTGTGTTTTTTAAATAGGCTGTATTGGAATATTGAAGGATGAGCACCTTGTGCTCGTGATTTTATTACAGTTATTCATCAGGAAGTCACTCAGACTGGGCGGCTGTTTTATCTAATGATAAGAGGCTCTGACTGTGTGTGTTCTTGGCTCTACAGAGGGTGTTAGTCCAGGCCACAGGTTCGTCCCCAAAGCCACAGGTCCAGCAGCTGTCTAGAGTGCAACAGGTTCCTCAGCAGGTACACACACACACACACACACACACACACACACACTTCCAGTACAGACACTAATCTCTTACACATCTAGCACATCCTATCTTTTCCCATCTCTCTCTCTCTCGTGCTCTCTCTCTCTCTGACTCTCTCTCTCTCCCTCGCTTGCTCTCTGACTCTCTCTGTCTCTCTCTCTCGTGCTCTCTCTCTCTGACTCTCTCTCCCTCACTTGCTCTCTGACTCTCTCTCTGTCTCTCTTTCTGACTGTCTCTGTCTCTCTCTCTCGCTTGCTCTCTGACTCTCTCTGTCTCTCTCTCTGACACTCTTTTGCTCTCTCTCTCTCTCTCTCTGACTCACGCTCTCTCTCTCTGACTCACGCTCTCTCTCCCTGACTCTCTCACTCTCTCTTGCTTGCTCTGTGACTCCCTCTCTGACTATCTTTTGCTCTCTCTCTCTGACTCATGCTCTCTCTATCTCGCTCGGTCTCTGACGCTCTTTCTTACTCTGACTCTCTCTCTGTCTCTCCCTGACACTCTCTCTTGCTTGCTCTCTGACTCTCTCACTCTGACTATCTTTTGCTCTCTCTCTCTGACTCACGCTCTCTCTCTCTGACTATCTTTTGCTCTCTCTCTCTGACTCACGCTCTCTCTATCTCTCTCTCTCTCTCTCTCTGACTCACACTCTCTCTCTGACTATCTTTTGCTCTCTCTCTGACTCACGCTCTCTCGCTTGCTCTCTGACTCTCTCTGTCTCTCTCTCTCTGCCTCTCTCTCTCTCGCTTGTTCTCTGACTCTCTCTGTCTCTCTCTCTGACTCTCTCTCACTTGCTCTCTGACTCTGTCTCTCTCTCTGACACTCTTTTGCTCTCTCTCTGAGTCACGCTCTCTCTCTCCCTGACTCTCTCTCGCTTGCTCTGTGACTCTCTCTCTGACTATCTTTTGCTCTCTCTCTCTGACTCGTGCTCTCTCTCTCTCACTCGGTCTCTGATGCTCTTTCTTACTCTGACTCTCTCTCTGTCTGACTTGCTCTCTCTCTGTCTGACTCGCTCTCTCTCTGTCTCTCCCTGACACTCTCTCTCGCTTGCTCTCTGACTCTCTCTCTCTGACTATCTTTTGCTCTCTCTCTCTCTCTGGCTCACGCTCTCTCTCTCTCTCTCTGACTATATTTTGCTCTCTCTCTCTGACTCACGCTCTCTCTCTCTCTCTCTCTCTCTCTCTCTCTCTCTGACTCACGCACTCTCTCTCTGACTCACGCTCTCTCTCTCTGACTCACGCTCTCTCTGACTATCTTTTGCTCTCTCTCTGACTCATGCTCTCTCTGACTCTCTTTTGCGCTCTCTCTCTCTCGGTCTCTCTCTGTCTGACTCGCTCTCTCTCTGTCTGACTCACTCTTTCTCTCCCTGACACACTCTCTCTCTCGCTTGCTCTCTGACTCTCTCTGACCATCTTTTGCTCTCTCTCTCTCTGACTCATGCTCTCTCTCTCGGTCTCTGACACTCTGTAACTCTCTCTCTCTGTCTGACTCACTCTCTCTCTCTCACTCGGTCTCTGACGCTCTTTCTTACTCTCTCTCTCTCTCTCTCTCTCTCTCTCACTTGCTCTCTGACTCTCTCTGTCTCTCTTTCTGACTCTCTCTGTCTCTCTCTCCCTGACTCTCTCATTCTCTCTCGCTTGCTCTGTGACTCTCTCTCTGACTATCTTTTGCTCTCTCTCTCTCTCTCTGACTCATGCTCTCTCTCTCTGACTCTCTTTTGCTCTCTCTCTCACGCTCTCTCTCTGACTCATGCTCTCTCTGACTCACGCTCTCTCTCTGTCTGACTCACGCTCTCTCTCTGACTCTTTTGCTCTCTCTCTCTCTGACTCATGCGCTCTCTCTCTCTTGCTTGGTCTCTCTCTCTCTCTCTGTCTGACTCACTCTCTCTCTGTCTGACTCGCTCTCTCTTTCTGTCTCCCTGACACTCTCTCTCTCTCTCGCTTGCTCTCTGACTCATGCTCTCTCTCTCTCTGTCTCTCTCTCTCGGTCTCTGACACTCTTTGTTACTCTCTCTCTCTCTGTCTCTCTCTCTCTGTCTGACTCGCTCACTCTCTCTCTCTCGCTCGGTCTCTGACGCTCTTTCTTACTCTGCCTCTCTGCCTCGCTTTATCTCCCAATCCACTAATGTGTGTGAAAGTCCAATGTGATGAATTCTGCTCACGTTTTTCAGACTATTAATGCTTTGATATTTATACATCCATGATGAATCAGTTAATGAGCTCTGCTTTGGCTGTTCAGCTGGCCTTTTTGGTCGTTTGCGTAAAGTTGAGATCACACACTTACTTTCTCATCTTAGCTTCAGACGTGCTCCGTTCACATCTTTAACTGTTCCGCTAATCTTTCAAACGGTATTGATTTTTTTTGGTGTGTGTGTGTGTGTGCGTGTGTGTGTGCGCGCGTGTGTAGCACGTACAGCATGTATACCCCACCCAGGTGCAGTATGTCGAAGGTGGAGAAGCCGTCTACCCCAATGGCGCCATGTAAGCCACACCCACTCTCTTTAGGGTCTAAAAGTTTTTTCTTTATCATTTAGCTAATAAAATGGACTTGATATTAAGCTTGTTGTCAGTTGATATCTCTAAATGTTGGCGATTGGATGTTACTTTGTGACACCCACCAGGCATGCTGTAGGGGGCGCTAAACATGATTAGATGTAACTCCTTTTTTTCCTCACAATGAATCCTCAATTCTTGAATTGTCAACGACACGTCCATGGGGATTGGAACTCTTGGGCTAAAGTTTTGATGATTAGATACGTTCTGTGGTTTTTAAACCTAGCTAGTGTCTTGATCTTTCATTAGCTTGCAGTTCAGTTTCATTTGTTTGTAAATGTAGATCCCTAAAGAGCAATCTCGAGGTGTGGAAAACCTCCCTGAGATATGAGGACGAGACCTTGAGAGACATTTTAAAACAGTTTTTCATCAGGCCTTATTTCTCATATCAGTCTCGCATGTAGCAGCTGATATTTCGGCCATGTCTGAAGCACATTTAATATCCTCTGATGACAATCGTGTCGCTTGTTCAAACACACATCTAACTCTGGTGGAGATTTGATCATTCCGGGCTGTGTATTTATCTGCTGTATGATCAGTATACACTAAGTGCTTACACTCTTTTATGTCAGATCTTTATCACAGTGTGTCAGAAGAAGATAATGTTTTTTCATGGTTTACGACACCCTTCATAAGCCATGCATGTGTCGTTGTTCATGCAGTACAAACCTCAAAACATCGTTAAAAACCCCAAAGGCATTTCAGCTTCCTTCAGTAATGTGAGACTAATTAAACCACATGTTAATTAAACACATTTATCTAAAACTAGACAGATTTTGTCAAGCGAACCGAGAATGGTCCGTCTCCATCTGACCGAGCGACATGGTGTAGGCTGAATGTTCTTCACGCTGATGTTAAACACGAGATTCAGAAAACAAATATATCACATATTGTTCACTTCTTATAAGGGACACTTGAAACATTTAAAAGTGTTAACAATTTCTCATTAATATCTTAAATAAATATCGGCTAGCCATGTCTTCATGTAGCTAATGCTAGTAATTTCATTTGGCTAGCAGGCAGCCAGTAGGTCTGTTTTGTGTGAGTTATTATATTGGTTTGGGTGAATAAATAAGTCAGGAGAGACTGGAAGGGAGGGAGAACCTAAAAGAGTGAGAAGAGAGACTAGAAAAGTGACTGGGAGACACTGGGAGAGAGACTGGAAGGGAGGAAGAGACTGAGATAGACTGGAACGGACTGAAAGAGAGAAACTGTAAGCAGGGGAGAAACTGAGGGAGAAATTGGAAGAGAGACTAGAAGAAAGGTACAAAGAGGGAGAACAGGAGAGATAGATAGATAAAGGAAAGACAGAGAGAGACTAAAAGGGAGAATAGATGAAATAGACTAAGAAAGAGAAACTAGAAGGGAGAGAGAGGCTAGGAGAGAGGGAGAGAGAGAGAGACTAGAAGGGAGAATAGATGAAATAGACTAAGAAAGAGAAACTAGAAGGGAGAGAGAGACTGGAGGAGAGTGAGCGAGAGACAGACTTGGAGAGAGAGAGACTAGGAGAGAGATATAGAGGAGAGACAGAGACTAAAAGGGAGAATAGATGAAATAGACTAAGAAAGAGAAACTAGAAGGGAGAGAGAGGCTAGGAGAGAGGGAGAGAGAGAGAGACTAGAAGGGAGAATAGATGAAATAGACTAAGAAAGAGAAACTAGAAGGGAGAGAGAGACTGGAGGAGAGTGAGCGAGAGACAGACTTGGAGAGAGAGAGACTAGGAGAGAGATATAGAGGAGAGACAGAGACTAAAAGGGAGAATAGATGAAATAGACTAAGAAAGAGAAACTAGAAGGGAGAGAGAGGCTAGGAGAGGGAGAGAGAGAGAGAGAGACTAGAAGGGAGAATAGATGAACTAGACTAAGAAAGAGAAACTAGAAGGGAGAGAGAGGCTAGGAGAGGGGGAGAGAGAGACTAGAAGGGAGAATAGATGAAATAGACTAAGAAAGAGAAACTAGAAGGGAGAGAGAGACTGGAGGAGAGTGAGTGAGAGACAGACTTAGAGAGTGAGAGACGAGAAGAGAGAGAGAGAGAGACTAAAAGGGGAGAATAGACGAAATAGACTAAGAAAGAGAAACTAGAAAAGAGAGAGAGACTGGAGGAGAGTGAGCGAGAGACAGACTTGGAGAGAGAGAGACTAGGAGAGAGATATAGAGGAGAGACAGAGACTAAAAGGGAGAATAGATGAAATAGACTAAGAAAGAGAAACTAGAAGGGAGAGAGAGGCTAGGAGAGGGAGAGAGAGAGAGAGAGAGAGACTAGAAGGGAGAATAGATGAAATAGACTAAGAAAGAGAAACTAGAAGAGAGAGAGAGAGACTGGAGGAGAGGGAGCGAGAGACAGACTTGGAGAGAGAGAGACTAGGAGAGAGATATAGAGGAGAGACAGACTAAAAGGGAGAATAGATGAAATAGACTAAGAAAGAGAAACTAGAAGGGAGAGAGAGGCTAGGAGAGGGGGAGAGAGAGAGAGAGAGACTAGAAGGGACAATAGATGAAATAGACTAAGAAAGAGAAACTAGAAGAGAGAGAGAGAGACTGGAGGAGAGGGAGCGAGAGACAGACTTAGAGAGTGAGAGATGAGAAGAGAGACAGAGAGAGACTAAAAGGGGAGAATAGACGAAATAGACTAAGAAAGAGAAACTAGAAAAGAGAGAGAGACTGGAGGAGAGTGAGCGAGAGACAGACTTGGAGAGAGAGAGACTAGGAGAGAGAGATAGAGGAGAGACAGACACTAAAAGGGAGAATAGACGAAATAGACTAAGAGAAACTAGAAAGGAGAGTCTAGGAGAGAGAGAGAGACAGACTTAGAGAGAGGGGAGACAGAGAGAGAGAGACTAGAAGGGAGAGTAGGCGAAATAGACTAAGAGAGAGAAACTGAAAGGGAGAGAGAGACTGGGAGAGATCAGAAGAAAGAGAAACTAAAGGTGAGAATAGAAGAAAGACTAAGAGAGAGAAACTGAGAAGAGAGACTAGAAGAAAGAGATAAAGTTAAAAAAAATTATCACTATTTTTGAAGGGATTTCTACGATACACAATACGCATCAATATATAAACGTTTATTCAGAAACTGCCAGCAGTGGTGACATTACAATTTAATGAACATTTAAACATTTAAAAAGTAACAAATTTTAAAGATCTCACTCTCAGAAAAATATAATATTTGTATTACATCATATTGCGCAGCTGTAAATTAATATATAGCACACGCTGCATTTACCGTATAATCCTACTATACAATGCTTTCTTAGCATCAGTAATAATTTTAATTTCAGTTGTTTTTTTATTTTAAAAAATTATTGAATGTTTAATTGCTTTTTGTCAGTAAACTCGTTTACGTCATGATTCTCTCTGTTCTCAGCCGCACGGCGTACACCTATAATCACGATGCCCAGCTCTACGGTCAGACCAGCGGTAACACCTACTTTGACACTCAGGCAGGAGCGACGCAGGTCACCACGGTGGTCTCGTCATCCAGCAGCGTGCCTTCCCACGGCATGGTGGGCATCGCCATGGACGTGGGCAGCAGCCAGGTGATCTCCAGCAGCGGTGCTTATCTCATTCACGGGGGCATGGACGGCCGCCACCACGCCACTCCGTCCTCCCGGTCGTCCTCTGCAATGGTACGTTCCACCGTTCTCAAGGCTGACAACAGTTAAAACTATTTTTTATGACAGTTTAAATGAGGCCTCTGAGGACACCAGATGTTATTTTTTCTTTCACACACACTAGCTTAAAAGCATTGGCGTTCCCTTCCTGCGAGTTGCTGATTAATGAAATAATCCAGATGTTCAGTCGCTGCTGTTCAGCACTGCCTGAAGTCCCAGCATTACTGTGTGTCTCCCAGCTGGTGTGTGGGGTGAAAAGGAGAGAAAACTGGACAAACAGAAGGCAGAGGAAGTGAAAGACTAATAGAAGAAATTACCAGAAGAGTTAGAGACACGCAAAGAATGAGAATGCGACAAAGCAAAACCATGAGGGAAGGATGGAGAGAGAGAGTGACTGTGAGAGAGACTGGGAGTGACAATGAGAGAGGGAGAGACTGAGCAAAAGAGAAAGTAAAAGAGAGGAAGATGCTGAGAGAGAGCAGAAGTAAGAAACTGCAAGAGACTAGATGAAAGAGATGTATAAAGAGAGAAGCTTGAAAAAAAGAGATGGAGAGACGAGAAGCAGACTGGGAGATGGAGACCGGAAAGGAGAGAGAGACTGGGAAAGTAGCTACAGTGGTGCTTGAAAGTTTGCGAACCTTTTCGAATTTTCTATATTTCTGCATAAATATGACCTAAAACATCATCAGATTTTCACACAAGTCCTAAAAGTAGATAAATAGAACCCAGTTAAACAAATGAGACAAAAATATTATACTTGGTCATTTATTTATTGAGGAAAATGATCCAATATTACATATCTGTGAGTGGCAAAAGTATGTGAACCTTTGCTTTCAGTATCTGGTGTGACCCCCTTGTGCAGCAATAACTGCAACTGAACGTTTGCGGTAACTGTTGATCAGTCCTGCACACCGGCTTGGAGGAATTTTAGCCCGTTCCTCCGTACAGAACAGCTTCAACTCTGGGATGTTGGTGGGTTTCCTCACATGAACTGCTCGCTTCAGGTCCTTCCACAACATTTCCATTGGATTAAGGTCAGGACTTTGACTTGGCCATGCCAAAACATTAACTTTATTCTTTTTTAACCATTCTTTGGTAGAACGACTTGTGTGCTTAGGGTCGTTGTCTTGCTGCATGACCCACCTTCTCTTGAGATTCAGTTCATGGACAGATGTCCTGACATTTTCCTTTAGAATTCGCTGGTATAATTCAGAATTCGTTGTTCCATCAATGCCAGCAAGCCGTCCTGGCCCAGATGCAGCAAAACAGGCCCAAACCATGATACTACCACCACCATGTTTCACAGATGGGATAAGGTTCTTATGCTGGAATGCAGTGTTTTCCTTTCTCCAAACATAACGCTTCTCAGTTAAACCAAAAGTTCTATTTTGGTCTCTTCCGTCCACAAAACATTTTTCCAATAGCCTTCTGGCTTGTCCACGTGCTCTTTAGCAAACTGCAGATGAGCAGCAATGTTCTTTTTGCAGAGCAGTGGCTTTCTCCTTGCAACTCTGTCATGCACACCATTGTTGTTCAGTGTTCTCCTGATGGTGGACTCATGAAAATGAACATTAGCCAATGTGAGAGAGGCCTTCAGTTGCTTAGAAGTTACCCCGGGGTCCTTTGTGACCTCGCCGACTATTACCCGCCTTGCTCTTGGAGTGATCTTTGTTGGTCGACCACTCCTGGGGAGGGTAACAATGGTCTTGAATTTCCTCCATTTGTACACAATCTGTCTGACTGTGGATTGGTGGAGTCCAAACTCTTTAGAGATGGTTTTGTAACCTTTTCCAGCCTGATGAGCATCAACAACGCTTTTTCTGAGGTCCTCAGAAATCTCCTTTGTTCGTGCCATGATACACTTCCACAAACATGTGTTGTGAAGATCAGACTTTGATAGATCCCTGTTCTTTAAATAAAACAGGGTGCCCACTCACACCTGATTGTCATCCCATTGATTGAAAACACCTGACTCGAATTTCACCTTCAAATTAACTGCTAATCCTAGAGGTTCACATACTTTTGCCACTCACAGATATGTAATATTGGATCATTTTCCTCAATAAATAAATGACCAAGTATGATATTTGTGTCATTTGTTTAACTGGGTTCTCTTTATCTACTTTTAGGACTTGTGTGAAAATCTGATGATGTTTTAGGTCATATTTATGCAGAAATATAGAAAATTCTAAAGGGTTCACAAACTTTCAAGCATCACTGTAAGAAAGAGGGACTAAGAGTCTGAGAGAACAACTCTTACAAAAACTGAGAGGAGGAGAGGCAGTGGTAGAGACAGAAAGAGTGATTGTGAGAGACTGGGAGTGAGAATGAGAGCAGGAGAGACTGAGCAAGTGACTGTGAGAAAGTAAGACAGAAAGTAGAAGGGAGGAAGAGGCTGAGAGAGAGAGAGAGAGAGAGAGGCTTGAAAAAAAGAGATGGAGAGATGAGAAACACAAATGGAGACCGGAAAGGAGAGAGAGAGAGACTGATCAAGAGACTGGAAAAGAGACTAAGATTAAAAAGTCTGGAAGGGAGAGGCAGTGGGAGAGAGAGAGACTGAGACTGCGAGCAACTGAAATGACGAGAGAAAGAGATGGAGAGATTTGGGGGGGGCAGCTGCCATTCCTGCTGTCACTTCTTCCTCTCAGTAATTCATCAGGACCTCGTTGTATTGCATCTTGCAAGCACTCGAGCGCCCTGCGGCACAAAGCAGCCCCTCGGTTTGTTACTGCTTGGCCCTTGGGACCCTTTAAAAGACCTGAAAGGATGCTTGCTTCCTCCTTCCTGCCTTCCCTCTCCATCTTTTATCCTGTTTAGGCTGTTCATCGACTTCCAGCGTAAAAAGTGACATGGAAAATTCCAAAGCAGGGCAGCGTTTTGGAGCTCATTTGCATTAGCTTTATTATTAGCATGAATTACACAGAGGCTTTTGCATTTGCATTTGCATGCATTATTCCGTGTGACTCACCAAGAAAATCCAGCCTGCCACTTAACCCATGTCGCCGTACTCACTTTTTTTTTTTTTTGGGTATTGTGTTCGTCTGCACACACTGACTGACTGACTGTAATGGAATTGCCCTGACCTTGCTACAGCTAACAGTATGATTGCCTTTTTTTCCCCCCCTGTTCTGTTTTTGCATTTCTTTTCCCTTCCCTCTGTCCTTTACCTTTCTCTGCCCCTCACCTGTTCTCACTCCCCCCTCATTCACTCCTGGTTCTGCATGCTCCTCCCTTCTTTCTCTGTAGCTTGAAATGGCGATTGAAAACCTCCAAAAGTCTGAAGGGATTGCTTCTCACAAGAGCATCCTGCTCAACAGCCATGTAAGTCATCTAAGAAAACTTTATTTAGAGAATAAAAGGAGGCCCACTGCTGTCTAGACTTCCTACCTTCCTCCTGCCCCTCTGCTTCACTAATTGCCTCTTTACTGTTGGGTTTTACTTTTCAGTGCTGGAGGAATGATGGGGTGACTGCTTAGCTTCTTCTAAATCATCTCTGACGTGTCTGCATGACGTAGAATCTCGTACACGTTCCACCTGCCTTCCGAAATAAGTCAACAAAAAATTTTAAACATCTTTACTCGAGACTAATTGTGAGCTAGAGCGATGTGCACTACCGTTCAAAAGTTTGGGGTCACTTTGAAATGTCCTTATTTTTGAAAGAAAAGCACTGTTCTTTTCAATGAAGATCACTTTAAACTAATCAGAAATCCACTCTATACATTGCTAATGTGCTAAATGACTATTCTAGCTGCAAATGTCTGGTTTTTGGTGCAATATCTCCATAGGTGTATAGAGGCCCATTTCCAGCAACTCTCACTCCAGTGTTCTAATGGTACAATGTGTTTGCTCATTGCCTCAGAAGGCTAATGGATGATTAGAAAACCCTTGTACAATCATGTTAGCACAACTGAAAACAGTTGAGCTCTTTAGAGAAGCTATAAAACTGACCTTCCTTTGAGCAGATTGAGTTTCTGGAGCATCACATTTATGGGGTCGATTAAATGCTCAAAATGGCCAGAAAAATGTCTCGACTATATTTTCTATTCATTTTACAACTTATGGTGGTAAATAAAAGTGTGACTTTTCATGGAAAACACAAAATTGTCTGGGTGACCCCAAACTTTTGAACGGTAGTGTAGCTGAGGTTGAGGAACCGTCAGAACCAGAATTCATTCACACACCGTTGCTGACGTTGCTTATTACTTTTCTAGAGTTTTGCTCACGCCTACATCAGGTTTAAATCCGACTGCAGGTACAGATGCGGAAATTTGGAGCTTGGAACAGATACCGGAATTGCATGAATATGCAAATCAGAAATGCCCCGAACCTCACACAGACCAGCCATTTGCATGGCTAGCATTTGCACATTTAGGATGACTGGCTATTTTAGTTTATGACGCCGTAACATCCGCCTGTCTCACGCAGGGGTGATTTCTCAGAGACAACAAGGGAAGCCGAGCTTTCCCTAAAATTCTCTCCCCAAACTGCGGCATCTACGACGTTGAATTCTCATTAAAACAATAACTTGCATAACATAATATATGCCCAAGATTGTATTTACGTTCATAACTATCCTGTAACTTATTTGAGTGATGTCTGACGAACTTGCAGTTCGCTACGAGAATCACCTTTGCTGCCAGGCTGTAACCAGCGTTGCCAGATACTGCTGACGTTTTCCAGCCATAATATGTTCAAAACCCGCCAAAATGCACTTAAAACCGCCCAATCTGGCAACACTGGCTGTAACCTTTCTTATTTCAATGGGCTCTGTGGACTGGCAGCCGGGTATCCGTTGCAGTCTATGAGAGGGCTCTGAACAGCCAATTTCGGCTAGTTGTTATTGGTTAAAATCGACAAAATCGTCACTTCCAGGGAAGCCGGGCTTCTCTGGGACTAAACGAGACAGTGGGAGGGACAAGAAGCCGGGCTGATGAAGGATTATTGGAGGTAGTGTTTGAAAGATATGAGGAGGGCGGGCTCTGTACTTCGGCGTCGGCGAGGAACACGGAAGCATGATCAGTGAGTCCCCAGCGGATGTCGAGAAAGTGTAGTCGTGTGCCAAAGTGCTGTCCGAATTTCTTTTCATATAAACGTTTCTTCTCATTGATGTCTCTGTACATTACTCTGTAAATAAATGTAAATATTACTCGTTGTGCTCCGTTAACTTTCATCCATTCTATCAGTTTGATCAATCGCGAATTCACTCGTTTATTTCATTTGTAGTTCAATCTGGTTGTAGGCTAGCTTGAGCCTTATTGGGATCTGCAGTGCTAGCTGCTAACAGAAATTGGTGAAGTCTCTGGAAAGCACAACCAGCTGGTATGACAGGGTCACAGACCATTTTCTGGAAAAGGAGCGGAGGGCAGAATTTATGTATAAATAGTGTGCATTATATAATGTTCATGAATCTGAAGTGTGTATATTGTTCAGTAATGTTAAGAGAATGGTGGGCTCTGTGTTATAGGTTATACCTGGGTATAATATTCAAGGTTCTGTGTGTTGCATAGCCTACCTGGTTATGAATTTCCAGACTGTGTTGCAGAAGATGTTCAAGGATGTGTTGCACAGCTGGGTGTTGTGTTAAAGACTCTGTGTTGCATATCAGGATATGATGTTCAAGGCTCTTCGTTGAATAGCCAGTAATTTTTGGATGTTTGATATTTTTGATTAAGGATATGAGGCACTAGCCTGGCAAGCCAGACTATAACATGAAATGTACAAGCAAAAATACTTTCTGCCACTAGGTAGGGTTGTCTAGTTCACTATGCTAATGGGGCACACCTTTCTATGCTTTGATATCCGGCCTACAGGTTTTACGATGAATGCGTAAAATGGGCTTCCCCTGTTTTAAAAACCAGCAGCCGCCACTGGTCTCACGTATAACTCTGACTGTCTCTATGATACACTTTTTTGAAATCAGTGTTCTGTGGGAACAGCTCAATCTTACTCGGTCGTCTTCATGACAGGATTATGATTGGAAACCGTTTCACTGGTTCGGGCAGCCAATAAAAATGGAAACCGACAAAAAAAATTACGTTGTAACAAGTTAACCAGCTTGTTCTACCCATAGATTTACATAGAAGACTAGATGCCTCGTCCCCGTTGCCCGTCAACGAAGTCGAACGTCCGCACATGGCGGCCATCTTACTTCAGACAGCTGGCTTACCCATTACATTGTGTTGGTAGCGATATGTACTTTTCAGATGACCGTAACTTCCTCAAATTTCAATCGATATTCAAACGGTTTGGTTTGTTATATAAAAAAACCAAACGGAAGTATGTATTTATGATATTAATGATGAATAATCATTTTATGTTTTAAAAAAATACGCATAGCTTGGCGAAAATATTTCAGTATACTACAGACTGTAAGACAGGATGCATGCTGGAATTCCTATGCTGTGAGAAGCCTAACACTGCATACTTATGGATAACTGCGGCCTTAGGACAAATAACCATACAATTTATTTCCAATTTTTAGTGAAAATATTTTTACATGCGATAGGGCCGTAGGGGAAGCTAAAGTTAAATAAACAGCTTACTCACTTCTGAAACTTCAGAAATACTTCATCCACCTCAAAAACCTAATGCACTCACATCATAGCATAATAACAAATGTAAACTCACATCATAGCATAATAACAAATGCACTGCCCGAGTAAGTAATAGTATAAAACAGTGACAGCGACTCACGGTAGTTTGTGACAAAAAAAGCATTTAATTAATCACATGTGGTTATACTTCCAAGGATAAAAAGATATCTTTACATTTACAAAAAGAACATTCAAAGCTGATTATCATGTCAAAGTCAATATATGTTAGCACAGAAGATTGAAATTTCATTTGACTAGGCTCCAATGTGCAGTTAAAATAAAACTAAACATACTGATATAAACATCTACAATTAAAACACACACAGACACACACATCATCTTGTCATCAAAGTCAGTTCTTTGATTTCCTGTAAATCATAATGTGAGTGCTGGGCTGTGCTGGGCTTGCGTAAGTCTTCATACCCCTTGTCTGTGGTAAGATGGCCGCCCTGTGCGGACGTTCTGGAATACGCGGTGAGGAATCTAGTAAATTCTATGTAAATCTATGGTTCTACATGCAGAACGTTAACTAATGATGTGCATTAGCTTGTGCTGTTATGCTAACTTGCTGCCTTTCTGTAATCCTGCTGATGCAAGTGGTTTAGCTAAAGAAGCAGTAAAGGGCTGTGAATCTCACTTAATTTTCCCCGATTGTTGCACCTAATCCGTTCTGCCCCTTGAAGCGGTTCAGCTTTAGTAAAACCCTCCGCTGGCTTTTTTAGTTTTATAATTCAGCTCATAAAGAGTTTGATCGTCATCTCACAAGTTAAATCGATTGTGTTTGCGCAGCGAAAGACATTACGCTGAGGACTCTCCAGGTGGTACTGGGAAACTAGTCCTGGGAAACTCCTTTCAGAAGGCAGACTGGAACTTGGCATTAAACTGACATTTGCCCCCCTGTTCTTTGTCACACACTCGAGTGTCTTTAAACATTTCCAGTACTAGAGCTTTTACTGAATGGCAGAGCTGCATCTCAGGTGTGCGTGCGCGTGGGAGTGGAAAATGCGCGTCGCCTTTCCAGGCTGCCATTGAGCAGTTACTTTTCTGTTTATTTCTAACGTAGACAGTAACAACTTGCATGAAAACTAGGGGTGAACCGATACTGATATCAGATATACTGTAGGTCTGATACCGTGCTTATTTAATAATAATAATAAAGTTCAATTTATATAGCACCTTTCTCAAAACCCAAGGTCGCTTTACAATTATAGGCAGAAAAAAAAAAAAGTCCACCAAATAGAGGTCAGGATGTCATTCCAGTGGTGTAGCAGCCACAGTCCCACCAAAAGGCGCACAAAAACAAGTCCCAAAGCGCCAGCACAGCTGCCACCGGGCAACATCACTCAGAACACCGTGCCATGGATCCACAAAGCGAGCACAGAAGCACCATCACGCAGAGCGCCGGTACGTCCCAAACCGCCTGCACAGCCGCTGCGATGCCACCGAGCAACATCGCTCGGAACATCACACCAAGCACTAAAGCACAGAGCGCTGGACAACCACGATGTTAAAATGAGCAATGAGCTCACTGCAGTCCATAGCTGGGAGCACAGGCATCACCCACGGCGAACCAAGGCCTGGAAGGAACCGACGCCCAAAACCGGGTCCGGAGCTACACCACAACCGGCGGACAAAACACTCAAACAAACATCAAACTACAACCCCGATTCCAAAAAAGTTGGGACAAAGTACAAATTGTAAATAAAAACGGAATGCAATGATGTGGAAGTTTCAAAATTCCATATTTTATTCAGAATAGAACATAGATGACATATCAAATGTTTAAACTGAGAAAATGTATCATTTAAAGAGAAAAATTAGGTGATTTTAAATTTCATGACAACAACACATCTCAAAAAAGTTGGGACAAGGCCATGTTTACCACTGTGAGACATCCCCTTTTCTCTTTACAACAGTCTGTAAACGTCTGGGGACTGAGGAGACAAGTTGCTCAAGTTTAGGGATAGGAATGTTAACCCATTCTTGTCTAATGTAGGATTCTAGTTGCTCAACTGTCTTAGGTCTTTTTTGTCGTATCTTCCGTTTTATGATGCGCCAAATGTTTTCTATGGGTGAAAGATCTGGACTGCAGGCTGGCCAGTTCAGTACCCGGACCCTTCTTCTACGCAGCCATGATGCTGTAATTGATGCAGTATGTGGTTTGGCATTGACATGTTGGAAAATGCAAGGTCTTCCCTGAAAGAGACGTCGTCTGGATGGGAGCATATGTTGCTCTAGAACCTGGATATACCTTTCAGCATTGATGATGTCTTTCCAGATGTGTAAGCTGCCCATGCCACACGCACTAATGCAACCCCATACCATCAGAGATGCAGGCTTCTGAACTGAGCGCTGATAACAACTTGGGTCGTCCTTCTCCTCTTTAGTCCGAATGACACGGCGTCCCTGATTTCCATAAAGAACTTCAAATTTTGATTCGTCTGACCACAGAACAGTTTTCCACTTTGCCACAGTCCATTTTAAATGAGCCTTGGCCCAGAGAAGACGTCTGCGCTTCTGGATCATGTTTAGATACGGCTTCTTCTTTGAACTATAGAGTTTTAGCTGGCAACGGCGGATGGCACGGTGGAAATATTCCTGAGCCCATTTTGTGATTTCCAATACAGAAGCATGCCTGTATGTGATGAAGTGCCGTCTAAGGGCCCGAAGATCACGGGCACCCGGTATGGTTTTCCGGCCTTGACCCTTACGCACAGAGATTCTTCCAGATTCTCTGGATCTTTTGATGATATTATGCACTGTAGATGATGATATGTTCAAACTCTTTGCAGTTTTACACTGTCGAACTCCTTTCTGATATTGCTCCACTATTTGTCGGTGCAGAATTAGGGGGATTGGTGATCCTCTTCCCATCTTTACTTCTGAGAGCCGCTGCCACTCCAAGATGCTCTTTTTATACCCAGTCATGTTAATGACCTATTGCCAATTGACCTAATGAGTTGCAATTTGGTCCTCCAGCTGTTCCTTTTTTGTACCTTTAACTTTTCCAGCCTCTTATAGCCCCTGTCCCAACTTTTTTGAGATGTGTTGCTGTCATGAAATTTCAAATGAGCCAATATTTGGCATGAAATTTCAAAATGTCTCACTTTCTACATTTGATATGTTGTCTATGTTCTATTGTGAATACAATTTCATTTTTTGAGATTTGTAAATTATTGCATTCCGTTTTTATTTATAATTTGTACTTTGTCCCAACTTTTTTGGAATCGGGGTTGTACACTAACACAAAAAAAAGAAAGGAAAAAAAAGGAGAGAAAATAAAATAAAAAGCTCCAGTGAGAAGTGGCAGCCAGAATGCGCACGACGTACTCTCAACCGTAAACGGAAACTTGGATTCGTATTCGCATAAAATGCTCAAATACCATGTGATGCTTCTGTCATAAGACTGGTGTACGCTCATGAACAAGCAATGAAATAACAGCGATCTGGATATATTTCATGATTGTTGACGGCAATCAAAAGGAAGAACAGCAGCATCTTTCTTTGAAACAAGTAACCTGATGAATCACTGAATGGTGTTTAAATATTATCTTTGCGTAACGATGGCTGAAGCGTGCAGAGAAACCGTCAGCTGTTAGAGCACTTCACATCAGCGAGCACTGAGCTCCGAGACACATTTTCGACGACCGTATTCGCTGATACTGCTCTGCCGTTAAAGATATTACTTAAACGGCATTAAATCTTAAACATAAAACTCTGCATGAGGAGTTCATTGCTAGTAGCGCACGGAGCTAAATAATTTGTTCCATGACGCCACAATTGATTAATATTTAAAAAATATATTTCTGGGAAAAAAAATGGCAGCAATCAAATTTAGGGATACATGTTGGAGCTCTCTTAGCTCTTGATGCTTTTTTGTTTAATTTATTTTATGTTTCGAATTCAGTGTGAAATAGCAATGGGTTTTACATATCGTGTGTGTGTGTGTGTGTGTGTGTGTGCAGCTGCAGTGGCTGTTGGATAACTATGAGACAGCGGAAGGAGTTAGTCTGGCACGCTGCTCCCTCTATAACCACTACTTGCGTCACTGCCACGAGCAGAAGCTGGACCCAGTCAACGCCGCCTCCTTTGGCAAACTCATCCGCTCAGTGTTCATGGGGCTACGGACACGCCGCCTTGGCACCAGGTTTGTGTACACACACACACACACACACACACTCCTATACAATCGTAATCATTGGTATGGTAGCAGTTTCTCCAAGGAGACTTTTGTTTTACATTTATAGAAGGAGTCTCCAGTGTCAGTGCTTTGTACCGTACCAGGCGGAGGTAAAGCTGTAACTTTTAGTTTTCCGACATCTTCAGGACAGAGGAGTTTACGCTTTCTCAGTCACATGATCAGCTACCTTTTTTTTTTTTGTCTAATTAACTTCAGAAACGTAAGACAAACGACAAGCTGTTGAAGGAACGACTGTTTATAGCTGCTATAACGCATATCACTGTGGTATAAGAGGAATAAAAATAAAACACTACAGGATGTCCTGTTTATTTACTGCAGACAAAAATCAACTTCACTGATCAGTGTCGGATTATTTTCCTATAGCGGCAAGCCCCGAAGTGTTTGTTCCTTACTTAATAAAAGATGAATGAATAATAAAATGGAGATTTTGATGATTGGCGTGCTTGGACTTGGGAGTACACGGTCATTTAGCCTCCGGTTCTTTATGCTTTCTCATTTCTGAGGGTTTTCTGTACAGCTTCTAGAGGCTGTGCGCAGGATAGTTTGGGCTTGTGTCCTTCAGCTGTGTGTAGATTCCAAGGTTCAGGCTTCGAAAGCTTGAGAAAATGGAGCATATAAAGGATTGTACTCAATGTCGAGGAGTCGCAAAACAAACTTGGCTTTATGTCTAACACCACAGGTTTTTGTTTTTTATGTCATTCATGCATGTAATTGTGTGTGTGTGTGTGTGTGTCAGGGGAAACTCAAAGTACCATTACTATGGCATCCGTGTGAAGCCCGACTCTCCTCTCAACCAGCTGCAGGATGACACTCAGTACATGGCCATGAGACAGCAGCCCATCCACCAGAAACAGAGGTGTGTGTGTGTGTGTTCTGAATGCTCAAGCTTTAATAGAAAGCAACAGCCAAGTAAAAAAGACACATAGGTGACCTCCTGAGTCTCTTCCTTTTCTGTAACGAACAAGATTTATCTCTTTATCTCTCCCATCTGGTGGTTCCCTGATTAGTGCCTGTTGAGTATATGCCTACTGCCCCAGCTGACGTGTGTGTGTGTGTGTGTGTGTGTGTGTGTGTGTGTGTGTGTGCACCTTGTGCCCAGGTTTAAGCCGCTGCAGAAGATGGGTGGGATGGGTGAGTGCATTTCATTTGGCTCTCAGCACTCCAGCAGCACGCCGGAGCAGAGCGTGGCCGCTCAGAGCCAACACCACCAACAGTACATCGGTAACTACTACTACTACTACTAAACACAACAGATTATCCAATCGAAGCATGAACCTGAAATGATTGACAAGTTTGAACTCACCGATATGAACTGACAAACTTAAAGCCACGCCCCCTTTCCACCATCTCTCATTTGTAATGTTTTGACCAGTGCTTTCATCTCGACTCAAGGCGGGGCTTTGATTTGTGATCTCGCTTTATGTCACGGTAAATGGACCAACTTACAGTGGTGCTTGAAAGTTTGTGAACCCTTTAGAATTTTCTATATTTCTGCATAAATATGACCTAAAACATGAGCAGATTTTCACACAAGTCCTAAAAGTAGATAAAGAGAACCCAGTTAAACAAATGAGACAAAAATTTATTTATTTATTTATTGCTCATTTATTTATTGAGGAAAATGATCCAATATTACATATCTGTGAGTGGCAAAAGTATGTGAACCTTTGCTTTCAGTATCTGGTGTGACCCCCTTGTGCAGCAATAACTGCAACTGAACGTTTGCGGTAACTGTTGATCAGTCCTGCACACCGGCTTGGAGGAATTTTAGCCCGTTCCTCCGTACAGAACAGCTTCAGCTCTGGGATGTTGGTGGGTTTCCTCACATGAACTGCTCGCTTCAGGTCCTTCCACAACATTTCCATTGGATTAAGGTCAGGACTTTGACTTGGCTGTTCCAAAACATTAACTTTATTCTTCTTTAACCATTCTTTGGTAGAACGACTTGTGTGCTTAGGGTTGTTGTCTTGCTGCATGACCCACCTTCTCTTGAGATTCAGTTCATGGACAGATGTCCTGACATTTTCCTTTAGAATTCGCTGGTATAATTCAGAATTCATTGTTCCATCAATGATGGCAAGCCGTCCTGGCCCAGATGCAGCAAAACAGGCCCAAACCATGATACTACCACCACCATGTTTCACAGATGGGATAAGGTTCTTATGCTGGAATGCAGTGTTTTCCTTTCTCCAAACATAACACTTCTCATGTAAACCAAAAGTTCTATTTTGGTCTCATCCGTCCACAAAACATTTTTCCAATAGCCTTCTGGCTTGTCCACGTGATCTTTAGCAAACTGCAGATGAGCAGCAATGTTCTTTTTGGAGAGCAGTGGCTTTCTCCTTGCAACTCTGTCATGCACGCCATTGTTGTTCAGTGTTCTCCTGATGGTGGACTCATGAACATGAACATTAGTCAATGTGAGAGAGGCCTTCAGTTGCTTAGAAGTTCCCCTGGGTTCCTTTGTGACCTCGCTGACTATTACACGCCTTGCTCTTGGAGTGATCTTTGTTGGTTGACCACTCCTGGGGAGGGTAACAATGGACTTGAATTTCCTCCATTTGTACACAATCTGTCTGACTGTGGATTGGTGGAGTCCAAACTCTTTAGAGATGGTTTTGTAACCTTTTCCAGCCTGACGAGCATCAACAATGTTTTTTCTGAGCTCCTCAGAAATCTCCTTTGTTCGTGCCATGATACACTTCCACAAACATGTGCTGTGAAGATCAGACTTTGATAGATCCCTGTTCTTTAAATAAAACAGGGTGCCCACTCACACCTGATTGTCATCCCATTGATTGAAAACACCTGACTCGAATTTCACCTTCAAATTAACTGCTAATCCTAGAGGTTCACATACTTTTGCCACTCACAGATATGTAATATTGGATAATTTTCCTCAATAAATAAATTGTCTCATTTGTTTAATCTGTGTGAAAATCTGATGATGTTTTAGGTCATATTTATGCAGAAATACAGAAAATTCTAAAGGGTTCACAAACTTTCAAGCGCCACTGTATGAGTTCATTAATGTGAAATAATAAATTCATACCAGAGAACACATTGTAAATAATTATAATGTTAATAATAATTAGGAATGAATGCAGTAAGTCGAGTTATTCTGTGCGTAAGGTTTGTTTCACAACTTCTCAGCACTATTGTGTGGTTTTTTTTTTGCGTTCTCAGTAGAAGGTGTCATGACCAAAGACGACGACTTTCTATAAGAAATGAGTTATAATGCAATATTTAATTTGCGCTAGCAGCACTGCGGCAAATTGTTACTCTCACTCAGGATCTTTCTACTCCTAACGTTTTTTAAGGACGCCATTTCTCCTTCAGTTTTCAACCAATCATCAAATTTCACATGCAGAATATCTCTGGCCTGAATTAAGTTGCTATGACTTTTGGTGCTGATCTGGATCACCAAACCATGAAAAACGGGCTTTTTTCCTCTCTAAGTGTCATTCTCTATCTCTTACTGTTCCGGATCTATAGGGTACATTGACCAGACATCAAGGTTTGTAAGAGCTAGCGCAAAGTCACAGTCTATCTAGTTAATATTTCCTCTGCTGATAAAACTCATTTGTATTCTACTGTCTTTAGACAAACTTCATTCATAATTTTTTTTTTTTTTGTAATCTGATATGCAGATAATCATGAATCAGCAAATATGCAAATTAGCCTGTTATTTAGCGACTTTTTGAGCATGCTTTATCATTTTTAATACGCGGAAGACTATATGAACAACGCTCAAACATTTTTATAGAGCTCATAAAACGTGTGCGCGTGTTTTGTAGACGTGTCCCACGCCTTGCCCCCGTTCCCCTCTCTCGATCTGGACTCCTGTCCGCTGCCGGAGCGCATCACCATGAACGATGTGAAGAAGCTACAGAGCATCTACAGGGACCACTGTGAGGTACTCCTGTCCTTCACTCCTTCACGCTGACTCTAGGGGTGTTCACACGGCACATATTTGCATCGATGCTGCACCGATGCATTTTGTTGCGATATATCTTACACCGGTGTAAATTTTGTGGAGCGTTCATACGTCACAAACCTGCTTACTAGAGATAAGCGTGATAGCACCGGTGCAGCCCCACTTGCGTTCACACGGCAGTTTTTGCGACCGTGCTATGCGACAGTAATAATGCGGAAATGAAATATGCACATGCGTGAAAATGTACTTCCTTTTCCCGGTTGTCATGGCATCACCAAGCGCCGGGAAAACAACGTGGATGAAGACACCAGTGTTGCCAGATACTGCTGACGTTTTCCAGCCCAAAATATGTTCAAATCCGCCAAAATGCACTTAAAAACGCCCAATCTGGCAACACTGGAAGACACGCAGTTCTGTTGTTGTTGATATTCGCCATTTTGGAAGCGCAAAATACCAGGATGCGAGTTATGCAATGCCTGTATGTAATCAACTCTCCTCACGCGTAGCGAGTCTACCCCTGTAGCGTTCAGATGTCCCATTTTATATCGGTGCTGCCCCGCAAACTAGCATTTACTCCGGAGTAAATTTCTTAAACCACCTCCCGAGCAGGGTTAGATTTGCACCGGTTTAAGCAGCTTTCAGGGGTGACACCGGTATAACTTTGTACCGTGTGAACGCTCTACCGGGGCGGCCCCGGTGCTACACCGGAGTAAAAGTTGCCGTGTGAACACCCTTTTTGTGACATGTGTCTGTCACTCCTCTACCTGCACGATGTGTGTGTGTGTGTTTGTGTTAGCATTGCAGTTCAGTATTCCTAGAACTCTGGTTTAATCTTCTCTTCCAATTCCTCCCCTGTGCTCTCCCTGTTCATCTCACACCTTTTGTTCCCAAGGGCCTTTCATCCCTCACTCAGCGCCTTTCCAGTTATGCCAATTAACCTTTCAGCCACACACACACTCACTCACTCACTCACACGAGAAACCTTTCCGCTCTTTTAGTTTTTGAAATGAATGCGACAGTTTTTATATATTTTTTTTGAAAAAGCAGTTTTCATCGTTGCGATCAGATACAAGGTCAAAACTGTCAGATGTTCCTGGGGACATTTGGTCCTCAGCAAGATATAAAAACATACCCATGCGCGCGCGCACACACTTCTCACGTCTGTTTTTTGTCTCTTGCCAGATTTTCTCATCAATCATGGAAATATATTTAGTCTTTTTAAAAATCTTGCATGTGTTTTTATAGAGCCTGTGTCAAGCACAAACTTATCTCCTCTGTTAGTCATAAAGTTTTGAGCTCAGTTCAGGTCTTTGGGCGTTTCTAAACCAGCTTGTTTATTTCTGTGTCATCACACACACACACACACACACACACACACACACACACACACACACACACAAGCGCACACAGATGTGTGAGTCAAACTGTTTTTTCAGATCTCTGACTCCCAAACACAGTAATTTTTTACAACCATGCCTTGATTGTTTGTCGAGGCAGGGGGAATTTTCCTCTGGTGTTTTTTTTTTTTTCCCCTGGTTTTGGAGCCCAGTGTTTGAACTGTTGCTGGGGCAACGGTAAACAAGGTTGCCGTAGCAACCTGGCCAAGAACCCAAAACATGTTGTGTGATTGGTGGAAGGGAGGTGTGTGAGTGAGAGAGTGAGAATGTGTGTGTGTGTGGCGTAGAGCCAGGCAACTGGATATAGGAGCAAGTGTCCTGTCACAGGAGAATCTCTCAACTTAGTGCAAAACACACGCGCGCACACTTGCTGCGCTTTCATAATGCTTGTGCGTGTAAGGGTGAGCTAAATTCCTGTCGGTTTGCTCACCACTTCCTTCTTGTGTGCAGGAAATTATTTTATGATTTTTTCCCCCCATGTTTGCTGATTGTTGAACTTAATTTGGTTCACTGTTCAGGTGACGTGTGCAATTCTATAGAAACTGGTTAGAAATTAAAAAAAAAATTACAAGCAGGAAAATTTTGAATCCAAGTCAATCTACTAAAGAGCAGTCAGAGAGATAAACATACACACACACACACACACACACACACACACACACACACACACACAGGGTTCTGTTATAGAAAATTAATCAATGACAGAGAGGTGTGATGATTAATGATTATTGCCATACAAAAGAACAGCTCATCTAAAAGGTTTTAATTCCTTTTGTAACTCAACAATTTGCCACCAGATGTGGTTTTTAAAAAAATAAAAATAAATAAATAATAATAATTATTATTATTATTAATTTCACATCATAGCATGTCATGTTATTTATCCGTTTATAGTTACAGTTAGTGTTGTGGAACGTTCCTGGTATCACTGACGTTAGAGCAGCTAGAAACAGTCGTTCCCTCACCAGCCTCTCTTTTTCTCTTTCTTTTGAAATTAATAAGATGAAATTAACTTCAAGATTGATATGTTACTGAGAAAGTACATATATGTTCTTTACCAGCTGGGAGGTCCGTATGGCGAAATACCGTGACCGAGGTCTTGAAAGTACTGACTGAGGCCCTCTGGGCCGAGGTCAGTATTCAAGGCCGAGGTGACGGTATTTCACCATACGGACCGACCTTAAGCTGGTAAATAATAGATTTATTTTTTTCTTTACCAAATTCTAACAGAAAACGAGAGCGCCCGAAAGGGAAAACCAAGCCGAGCCGCCATTTTGAATCCTCATTCACGGCTGTAATGCAAATGGCTTCCTCCTCGGTATACAAGTGCACTTCCATGGCAGGGAAAAAACTACATTTTGCCGTCTATGTAGTCCCCTATTTATACAAATAGGAGTCATTCAGGATTCAGCCACGTTTTTGCTCGGCGTTAGCAAGTTATGGCCCTTTTCCACTACCCTTTTTCAGCTCACTTCAGCCCGACACGGCTCGCGTTTCGACTACCTCAGAGCAGCACGACTCAGCTCGCTTCAGCCCGACTCAGCACCCAAAACTCGCACGGTTTTGGAGTGGGGCTGAAGCGAGCCAAACCGAGCCGAGTGGGGCTGGGGGCGTGAGGAGACACTCTCCTGTGCACTGATTGGTGAGGAGGAGTGTCCTCACACGCCCACACACGCCCCGCGAGCACGCTGGGATCTGTAAACACCGTAAACCCGGAAGAAGAAGAATTACGAATTACGAGAATTTCTGAAGCCTTATGCACCTCGCCTCATCTATACGCTCTTGCCAGTATCTGTTGGCGTTGTCGGTGACAACAAGCCACAGAACCAAGACCAGCAACACTAACGACTCCATGTCCTCCATGTTTATTGTTTACTATCCGGGTCATGAGACTACCACTTAAAAGGTCACTGATGTCACTGTTTGCGCTGCCTAACGACATCACGTGACGTCCACCCACTTTCGCTAACTCCACCCAATGTGTCCACCCACTTCCAGCCAGCACGGTTCAGCGCGGTTGTAGTCGAAATGCAACTCCACCGGCCCCACTCAGCTCGACTCGGCACGGCACGGCTCAGCCCAACTCAGCCGCGTTGGTAGTGGAAAAGCAGCATTAGAGGTTTTTATCTTTCTCCTGAAATGTTTTCTTTTATTTCTTCTTCCTCAGGGTAGTAAAACTCACTTTCGCTGTGAACACTGTCGTTATCGCTATCCATGCTGTAAAATTAATGCTATTATACTGAGAAATGCTGGCAAAAATTTATAAGATTTTTGATAATCTTATAAATAAATCATATTAAAAAAAAAGATAAATGTTGACAAAAAATTCTACTATGTTTGTTGTTGTTGTGAATGAGCGAGTTGCCAGAGGTCCGTAACCGGGGTCCGTATCCTTCTGTACGGACCCGCTTGCCAGCCAATCAGAGCGCAGGATTTGATGGAAACCGCGCCGCGGAAAAAACCCATTCAGGAAATAAGTGTTATACACTTTCTTGTGTTATCTGTGTATCTTAATGTACACTATATTTATATATTTTGTGTGTTATTTTACTAAATAAAATCAAAGTGCAAAGAGTAAAGTCCTGAAGACATGTCTGAAGTGGCACTTTAGACTCCTTCCATAAACGTTAACATTAATACACTTGCGTCTCCAGAGAGAAATCTTCACCTTATCAACGAGTATACATTTTTGGGAGCTATCTAACAGCACATCTGTTTATTATAGTTTTAGTTTTTGTGGAGCATCTGCTGTACGAGTCCCTGTGAACGAGCTGTTACTATAGAAACCATAACGAATTTGAAAGGAGAGCAGTAATGTAAACCTGCACTACTGTGAGAGCTGCTGTTACAGAAAATTAATCATCAATTTCTGATGCATCAGATTTGAGAATTCAGTAATGCTATGGTATAAAACTGCAATAATGGATTTATGACTGAGTATTTATTTATTTATTTATTTAGTCTTCCTTAGAGACTTAGCTCGTTTTCTCACTGTTTCTCTCTCTCTGTCTCAGGCCACTCTAGATGTGGTGATGAATCTGCAGTTTCACTTCATCGAGAAGCTGTGGCAGACCTTCTGGTATTCAGCACTGCCATCTAGTGACGGCACCACCACCATCCCCAGCAGGTCAGACACTCCACACGCCATTATTTCAACTCTTCATTTACAGTTTTAATTAGGATCACTAATGAAGATTAGACTATTCATTCCTTTGTGCCCCTCCCCCACACAGACAATCTGGCAATCATAAAATCCACTGGCACGAGTTTCAGTGATGATGTCAACCATGATAGCGAAGTCAAATTCAGGAGTCATGGGAACGCGTTTTGAGCATTGAGAAATCAGTAAAAGAAAGATGCACACGATGAAAGATTTGAACTGCTGACATACAGTATAACGCCCGGGTATTGTTTGGATTTGTTGGAATAATAAGGCAGGCAGCACGCGTGTGTTTCTGTTTAACTCGAGCGCTTAGAGCCTCATTTTTTAAAATTTCACTTTAAACATTAAAAGGAAATGAAACAGTTTAAAATAAATTCATGGAACTGGCCGCAATGAAGATTTTTATTTTAGTAGCTTCGCCATCAATCCTAAAATTAATAAAATAATCTTAACAAGTAAATAAGTTTAAAAAATTTTTATACATCTCCATCCACATTCACTGGATATGAGCAATCGTGCACTCTGATTGGCTACTCTACTACTAGGCTATCAGCTCATATACCATGAGTAGAGAGAAACAAAATGGTGGCGCGTGTTGCTGAACCAACTGAGGATGAAATAAAAACTCGACTTGAAAACAAAACCCCAAAAATTTTTATCAAGTATTTAAAAGAAACAGAAATAGCTAAAAGAATATATAGTTTGGGCGGCACGGTGGTGTAGTGGTTAGCGCTGTCGCCTCACAACAAGAAGGTCCGGGTTCGAGCCCCGTGGCCGGCGAGGGCCTTTCTGTGTGGAGTTTGCATGTTCTCCCCGTGTCCGCGTGGGTTTCCTCCGGGTGCTCCGGTTTCCCCCACAGTCCAAAGGCATGCAGGTTAGGTTAACTGGTGACTCTAAATTGACCGTAGGTGTGAATGTGAGTGTGAATGGTTGTCTGTGTCTATGTGTCAGCCCTGTGATGACCTGGCGACTTGTCCAGGGTGTACCCCGCCTTTCACCCGTAGTCAGCTGGGATAGGCTCCAGCTTGCCTGTGACCCTGTAGAACAGGATAAAGCGGCTAGAGATAATGAGATGAGATGAGATATATAGTTTGTTTTTCCCCAATATCGCCTGTTCCATACTCCAGCCCAGCTGGTGGCAGTAATGCACTTTTACATTAGTTTGCCAACCGCCAAAAAACCCTAAAGAAGAAGAAAACCTCAAAAAATACAAAAACAAAGCAACAAAATATGGAATGAAAGTATATTTGATGGTAAGAATGTATCTTTTTTATTTTTCAAGAATTATTATTACTATTATTGCATTTTTCACCAATTGCTCCTGTCATTTCGCCGGTTTGTTTACATTCTAAGCGGAAATTATTTTGTCAGACATTTTGTATAAAGTTGGTGTTTATCAAATTTGCAAAAAATTCAAATAAAAATGCTCCATTTCTCAAAATCCAGTTAATGTGGATAAAATAAAAACGGTTATACCACGCAATCTCGTCGTACACGGATTATAGGCCATCAGTTCATCAGCTCATGTACGACTCGATTTCATGGAATAACTGTTTTATATATATATAAAAAAAAAACAGTTATTCCATGAAATATATATAGCCACCATGTTGTAGCCACCCTGCCATATATATATATGGCAGGGTGGTTACAACAGTGTTAGCTAATGGGACCACATATTAAATAAGTTTAAAAAAATAATAAAAGCTATGTATTATAAACAAAATAGTCGACCCACAACATAAGACAGGACGTGCAAGACTACGGACTCAATTACATTTCAAACATATAGATTTAAAAGTGCAGAGATTGTTGCAGTCATAATTATTTAAAGCAGAAAAATAATAATCCAATCTACTGTGGTAGATTTAAAAGAGCTAAGATTTGCCATGTTTAAATTCAGTTCATGAGATAAATGCAGAATGGCCGCGTAGCTAATCAACTTACCCATTTTAAATGGATTCCCATGTGACTTCTTCTGAGACGTGGTTATACAGTGGTGCTTGAAAGTTTGTGAACCCTTTAGAATTTTCTATATTTCTGCATAAATATGACCTAAAACATCATCAGATTTTCACACAAGTCCTAAAAGTAGATAAAGAGAACCCAGTTAAACAAATGAGACAAAAATATTATACTTGGTCATTTATTTATTGAGGAAAATGATCCAATATTACATATCTGTGAGTGGCAAAAGTATGTGAACCTTTGCTTTCAGTATCTGGTGTGACCCCCTTGTGCAGCAATAACTGCAACTAAACGTTTGTGGTAACTGTTGATCAGTCCTGCACACCGGCTTGGAGGAATTTTAGCCCGTTCCTCCGTACAGAACAGCTTCAACTCTGGGATGTTGGTGGGTTTCCTCACATGAACTGCTCGCTTCAGGTCCTTCCACAATATTTCCATTGGATTAAGGTCAGGACTTTGACTTGGCCATTCCAAAACATTAACTTTATTCTTCTTTAACCATTCTTTGGTAGAACGACTTGTGTGCTTAGGGTCGTTGTCTTGCTGCATGACCCACCTTCTCTTGAGATTCAGTTCATGGACAGATGTCCTGACATTTTCCTTTAGAATTCGCTGGTATAATTCAGAATTCATTGTTCCATCAATGATGGCAAGCCGTCCTGGCCCAGATGCAGCAAAACAGGCCCAAACCATGATACTACCACCACCATGTTTCACAGATGGGATAAGGTTCTTATGCTGGAATGCAGTGTTTTCCTTTCTCCAAACATAATGCTTCTCATTTAAACCAAAAGTTCTACTTTGGTCTCATCCGTCCACAAAACATTTTTCCAATAGCCTTCTGACTTGTCCACGTGATCTTTAGCAAACTGCAGATGAGCAGCAATGTTCTTTTTGGAGAGCAGTGGCTTTCTCCTTGCAACCCTGCCATGCACACCATTGTTGTTCAGTGTTCTCCTGATGGTGGACTCATGAACATGAACAATTAGCCAATGTGAGAGAGGCCTTCAGTTGCTTAGAAGTTACCCCAGGGTCCTTTGTGACCTCGCCGACTATTACACGCCTTGCTGTTGGAGTGATCTTTGCCGGTCGACCACTCCTGCGGAGGGTAACAATGGTCTTGAATTTCCTCCATTTGTACACAATCTGTCTGACTGTGGATTGGTGGAGTCCAAACTCTTTAGAGATGGTTTTGTAACCTTTTCCAGCCTGATGAGCATCAACAACGCTTTTTCTGAGGTCCTCAGAAATCTCCTTTGTTCGTGCCATGATACACTTCCACAAACATGTGTTGTGAAGATCAGACTTTGATAGATCCCTGTTCTTTAAATAAAACAGGGTGCCCACTCACACCTGATTGTCATCCCATTGATTGAAAACACCTGACTCTAATTTCACCTTCAAATTAACTGCTAATCCTAGAGGTTCACATACTTTTGCCACTCACAGATATGTAATATTGGATCATTTTCCTCAATAAATAAATGACCAAGTATGATATTTTTGTCTCATTTGTTTAACTGGGTTCTCTTTATCTACTTTTAGGACTTGTGTGAAAATCTGATGATGTTTTAGGTCATATTTATGCAGAAATACAGAAAATTCTAAAGGGTTCACAAACTTTCAAGCACCACTGTTGCTGGTTTAGTTTACCATCCACGCCACCTCAGGTTTTAGCTTCTCTAATCACCAGCACGTGCTGTTGTATGGATTTTTTTTTTAGCTCGTGCTGCTAGGATATACATATATTTGTTTTCCTTTATTTATAATTGGGGGACAAGCAGAAAAGCTGCGTAGGCCCCTGTTGTTGTTCTTGATGATGATGATTGGGGACAGTCCTCTGATTCCTTTCACCAAGTTTCATGTTTGCACCTCGACTGCTCGAATACCAATAACAGCCTAACATGTTTAGCGGTGACGCCACCAAACAGGAAGTGAGCTCATATCTCAGCCAGTCTTTGGTCATCTGACGTGAAACTTGCTGAGAGTGCATACAGCCACGCCCTTGACAAAATGACATGAGGCGTCTTGGCAACCATGCCCTGCTGCTTTCTGATTGGCCCCCTCATCGCTGCTTGCAGCTATATTTCCTCACTGAAATGTTATCCCTGTGCATTTTTATGTCTTTATGTTTTATCCTGTTAATTATAAAACACACTGACTGACCAAAAAACAAATAAACAAAAAAAAAAAACCTGTTTGACTTGAAGAATCTGCTAAATGACGGGTTTCTGACTGATGATTCGATCCATCGACTTTCGGGATGCAGCTCTAATTGGACGACTCCCAGGAAAGCTACCGATACACGAGTAATGATGATGAAATTAAAAATCTTCTTATTACCTCCAGCTGACTTTGACGGACGTTTGTGGTTGTAAGTGCGTTCTCTGCATCCTGATTGATGATGTGGTAATTTTCTTTAATCGTTAGAGGATCATCATCATAAAATCTGACCAAGAGAAGACACTGTCACAAAAACAGACACCGTCACGAATTCCTCTGTAGACGAAGATTAGAAGCTCGTGAAGGTTATCGACTGAAGTGTGTGTGTGTGTGTGTGTATGCAGTGATGAGGAAATCGAAGGCGTGATCCCGAGGGAGAAGCTGATCGCGCTGTGCAAGTTCGAGCCGGTGAAACAGTGGATGAGGAGCTGCGATCACATCCTGTACCAGGCCCTGGTGGAGATCCTCATCCCTGATGTCCTGCGGCCTGTTCCCAGTCAGTACTGCTCGCACACACACTTCACAATGGAGACACGCTTTTATTTATTAATAGTGTTGCATTATATTAAGGTCTAAAGTTTGATATGTCAGAATCCTAAAGATATTATTATTTTTGCATTTTGAGAAGTCAAGACTTTTATACAAATCAGAATCCGGAGACATAAAGGCAAAATCTTTTGACAGTTTCCTGATCACAAAGATAAAGAAAATATATTTTGTTTTCCAAGGTTTTTGTTTGTTTGTTTGTTTTTTTTAAGATGTAGAAGGATGATTTAGACTAGATTGAAGATTTTTGTGTGTTTAAAAAAAAAAAAAGTGTCCATACAATAACGTTTAACGAAGTGCGTGTGCGCGTGCAGGTACTCTCACTCAGGCTATTAGAAACTTTGCTAAGAGCCTAGAGGGCTGGTTGACTTCAGCGATGAGTAACTTCCCCCAGGAGATCATCCGCACCAAGGTACCGCCCCCGTTTAACTCCACTTCATTGTCTGTTTGGCCTGCGATCGACATCACACTCAACACGTGTGGTGATTTCCCTCCTTTTCAGGCCGCAGTGGTGAGTGCGTTTGCGCAGACGCTGCGCAGGTACACCTCTCTGAACCACCTGGCGCAGGCGGCTCGGGCTGTCCTGCAGAACACGTCTCAGATCAACCAGATGCTCAGTGACCTCAACCGCGTCGACTTCGCCAACGTGCAGGTTGGACTTTCGTTACATAATGCGCTTTAGTTTAGAGCTTACTGGCTGTAACGTGCTCAGTGTTGTGTGTGTGTGGGGTTTAGGAGCAGGCGTCATGGGTGTGTCAGTGTGACGAGAGCATGGTGCAGCGTCTGGAGCAGGATTTTAAGAGGACGCTGCAGCAGCAGAGCTCTCTGGACGAGTGGGCCATGTGGCTGGACAGCGTGGTGAGTCAGGTGCTGAAACCACATGAGGGCAGTCCCAGTTTCCCCCGCGCCGCACGACAGTTCCTCCTCAAGTGGTCCTTCTACAGGTACACACACACACACACCCCTCTGCCTGCCTGCCTTTCAAACCCAGTCACACTGGTTTACTTGATACAACCGCTTACAATAACGAGCAATAATTTCATTTCAAGCGTCTATAAACGATCATCCAAGACGCGTTTGTTGATTTGCGACAGAGACAAACTCGCCTCATTTATCAAATCATTAATTAAAGTTGTACGTGAATGCTTTTCTACAATCTCCTCCAACTGAATTAATAATTCCAGCCAAATTTAGTTTCAGTAATGCCTCGGTCACAACCGGCCGTACGTGCAAAAAACGCAAAGAAACGCACGGAGGGCGCGCGTGTGACGTGCTGATTTTCGAGCCGTAGACCGGCCGCAGAGGTTCTTTGTCATGTCAAACAAACTCTACGGGTGCTTACGTTTTTTTCAGGTTGCAAGACAAACTTACGGCCTCGTGTGTCTTCCGTACGGCCGACGTGCGTCTTTCGTACGATTTGCTGGTGTCAGGTTTAAGCAAAATGTCAATTTTTTTCGTACGTCGCACTTGCGGACTCCGTATGTGTGTCGTGCGCCCCACATACGTAATTAGTGCGGCCAACGCACGTTCAGATATTTCATACGTCATCCATGCGTGTCAAGTAAGTCGGCCGTGCATTGGCCGTACGGCGAGAGGGCGTCGATCGCACGAAAACTCGGGTATATAAAGCTGCAGGGGTGCCTACGGCCATTTGTACACATAGACTTTGAGAGAAAACCCAATTTCATCGCTTCAATTCAATACGCCGAAGGCAAAAGGGAAGAGGAGGATAGAAAAGGTGTCGGAGACGGAGGAGAGAGAGACGAGAGAGAGGACAAGGAGCAGTGAGGAGGAGGATGAAGACCACGACAGTGGCCAGCAGGCCAGGAGGGATTGCCATTTTCACAGTGAGAAACCAAAAGTATGCCGAAATATATATACCCCTCTCCAATCGCCGCAGTGCGACAAACGAACGCCGTTGGTACGCACAACGTACAGATCGTGCGCAGTTCTTGCAACCTTCATACAAAGCCTGCATGGAACACACGGTCAGTACGATTAGTGCACGTTTGAAGGTGCGTTGGCTGTACGAATGAAGCGACAGCCATACGTCCGAGCAGCTTCAGATTTCGTGCGTGGTACACACGTTCGACTTCCGAGTTGTACATTGGGTGCGCGGTGATCTTACTCCTTAATGGTCACCACAACTACGTTCTCCACGAACAAAACAAAAAAAAACGCAGCGATTTGGGAAACGCCAAAAATCGCACGGCCAAAAAATCGTACATCCGGTTGTGACCGAGGCTTAACGTAAAGGTTTTCTTTCATGCTCAGGCGTACACATTTACAAAACGCCAGCGACCTGTTAAGTATGTTTACATTTAGCCACGCCTACAGAACTCCATAAAAGGCTGAAGATAACAAAATGGTGGCTAATCTCCGAGCACACCATGCTACTATAACTTTTTTTGCCTGATTGAAGGGCTGGTCTTATTTATCTCAATTTATAGCCGGGTTCTAACTAGGGATGGCGAAAACTAAAAAAAATCTTGACCGACCACCGAGCCTCATTAGCCGGTTAACCTACGAGTTTAAAATTCTAGAATTGGAATTATTAGAATCTATTCTAAATCTAACATTCAGTCCCAGTCGCTGCCCTCCACTCACATTACCTTTTCTACAGCGCGAAACATTTAGTGAAACGCGGCACTGATGTCGAGGGGTTTGTATTGGAGCGGAGGACAAATGGCTCCAGCTTAGAGACAGTTTCAGTTGGCCACGATGGCGTTGAAAATAAAGTCAAGTGCTAGAAGTAGTACATAACATTCAGTGATGGGAATAACAGCATTAAAATAAAGTAATTAATTAGCTACAATCGTTATAACGCCGTTACCAATATCAACACGCCATTACTGCACGGTATTGAAGTTGCTCTGAAGCATACTGCTACGGACTCGGCACTTTTTTTCTTCGAAGTGAGCCACAGAGACCTCATACTGCAATTGTTTTACGGTTCCATGGCTGCTAATTGTGCACAGCCATTGGGAATGGGATAGCTGGAGCTGAGCTGATTAGCCGCTAAGCTAATATAGCAACTGTCTGATGCTAAGTAACATCAGTGAGTAACCAGGTTTTAGTTCAGATCTTGTGTATTATTATTACGTTGACATTAATATTCACCAGACTAATCAACCATCGACTTCATTCATGCGCCGTGTTCTTGTTTCTTTGATAGTCAAGAATTTCCTTGATGTTACTGTACGTACCTGGTTAACATCGTAGTAAAATGTAATCCAACACCGAGACTTTTTTCTTTCGCCGAGTGGCAGCTGTCTTCAACTGGGGCGGGAGGGCGGGACATGACTGAATGGGTGTTTCTGATTTGTCAGCTGTCGTCCTTACACCGCATGGCATTCCCCAAGCTTTTACAACACAGAATTCCAGGTTCTCCGCTCCAAAACGATTGTTTTTTTTTTTAACCAACAACCGAAAAAAATTAACCGGTTGACGTTGATTCGGTCAACCATCGGGTCAAACGGTCATCGGTTAACATCCCTAGTTCTAACTAGACCAAAATATCAGCGTAGTGGCAGCAGTCAATAACGGCTTGGGGTTCCTGAAAGCTCGCGGGTTCTACCTGCTCGGAGATGCGTTCTAGTGCATTTCCTGGCACTCGCAGGCCTCCCTGAAAGTCACTCTTTTTTTGGTAATGAGATTTTTTTTTTTTTTGTAACCAAAAGTTGCTGTGATTGTTTTTGATTGAAGACGACTTATAACTTGGTTAGTTTTTTCTTTTTTTTATCATCAGACACACAGTTTTAGGTTTGTTTACCTGACATGTTTCGACATACGTAACTATCGTCTTCCTCAGAGTGTCACCGGATGTTGTTGGTGACGCATCTTATCAGCTGATGTTTCCGAAGGCGTGACCTTCCTGTCTGGTTTGACAGGTCGGTCACGTCTTCTGCTGTCCGTTCGTCCCCTGCAAGACGTTACTGAAACTCCCATACCTGGAGTGCCGTCTTGCAGGGGACGAACGGACAGCAGAAGACGTGACCGACCTGTCAAACCAGACAGGAAGGTCACGCCTTCGGAAACATCAGCTGATAAGATGCGTCACCAACAACATCCGGTGACCCTCTGAGGAAGACGACACTTACGTATGTCGAAACATGTCAGGTAAACAAACCTAAAACTAGATGTCTGATAAAAAAGAAAAAAACTAACCATATCTAATATAAGACATAATGAACGTAATCGAGAGACGACTTATAATCAATATTCAACTATATTAGTGACATTTATGGAATAAGAATAAAACAACCAGTTGACGTTCATCAAGTGTCAGCCTTATTCAGTTACAATACATGATTCTCCAGATCTAACTCGTATCATACCTTCACCTACTGACCGTTACTCCGACCGGTTCAATGCACCGTGTTGCGTCATAAAAAAAAAAAAAAAAATACATATATTGCTGGGGACTGGTACGTATTACGTGCATGGCAGATAAGCGCTTCTTAACACGGATGGCACTTTACCGCGAACACAGCATAAGGAAGGCGGTAAAGCGGATTAACATGGCCCGAGTTTCCGAAAAGCATCATAGCACAAAGATCATCATTAAATGGTAGAGCGAGCAGCACAACGAGTGCTCTCTCGCCTAGTTAAGATGCTATTGGGAAACCCACCCATGATCAGTGACGAGCTCTACACGGAACGGCTCGGGCAGCTCCGCACTGGGCACTTACGTGGACGGGGAGTGGAGTATGTCCAAATGTAGAACATTTAAATGGCGGCACGCCGTCGCCGCCACGTGAAGATAACAAGAGAAAATTAAACAAAAGACCACATTTTCAAGATCGACAATTTTTTAAAAAATATATTCCTGTAGCGGCAACTTGTACAAGCGCGTCAGCAATATCGTAGGCGTAGCGGTAAGGAAACATTTGGCCCTTTTCCACTACCCTTTTTCAGCTCACTTCAGCCCGACACGGCTCGCGTTTCGACTACCTCAGAGCAGCACGACTCAGCTCGCTTCAGCCCGACTCAGCACCCAAAACTCGCACGGTTTTGGAGTAGGGCTGAAGCGAGCCAAACCGAGCCGAGTGGGGCTGGGGGCGTGAGCAGACACTCCCCTGTGCACTGATTGGTGAGGAGGAGTGTCCTCACATGCCCACACACGCCCCGCGAGCACGCTGGGATCTGTAAACACCGTAAACCCGGAAGAAGAAGAATTACGAGAATTTCTGAAGCCTTATGCGCCTCGCCTCATCTATACGCTCTTGCCAGTATCTGTTGGCGTTGTTGGTGACAACAAGCCACAGCACCAAGACCAGCAACACTAACGACACCATGTCCTCCATGTTTATTGTTTACTATTCGGGTCGTGAGACTACCGCTTAAAAGATCACTTATGTCACTGTTTGCGCCGCCTAACGACATCACGTGACGTCCACCCACTTTCGCTAACTCCACCCAATGTGTCCGCACGGTTCAGCGCGGTTGTAGTCGAAATGCAACTCCAACAGCCCCACTCAGCTCGACTCAGCATGGCACGGCTCAGCCCGACTCAGCCGCGTTGGTAGTGGAAAAGCGGCAATTGTGTATCGGCCCGATACGCTGAAAAGGCCGAGTTAGAACCCTGTGGTTCTACGGATGTGTTTTGGAATCGCTTTCAAGTTATTAAGATGAAGTAACGGTTTCACAAAACGTTTAGCAAATAAAACTGAATTAAATAAATTCACATCCAAATTGATAAATGCTATGAAACCCAGCGTGAAGTGAATTACAGGATGACCGACAACACATTGGATTAAGATGATGTGTAACAGTTGTGTGTGTGTGTTGTGTAGCTCCATGGTGATCAGAGACCTGACTCTGCGCAGCGCGGCAAGTTTCGGCTCGTTCCACCTGATCCGCCTGCTCTACGATGAGTACATGTTCTACCTGGTGGAGCATCGTGTCGCCCAGGCAACCGGAGAAACCCCTATCGCCGTCATGGGAGAGGTCGGTCTGCTCACACAGCTTCTATTCTTACTCTTATGAGCATGTGCTAACGTGTGTGTGTGTTTGACCTGCAGTTCAGTGACCTCAGCTCGATGATGCCGTCCCTCATGGACAAAGGTATGAGCTCACTTTTTATATGGTATGCTGTAACACACGTGCGTGCATGTGCGCACACACTTACACACCCTCACACTCTCTTTTTGTTAGATCCGTCTTTCTCAGACGACATGAGTGACCTGGGCAGTGACGCAGACGTGTCCCGGGGGACGTGCGAGCCTGCCGTGAAGAGAGAGAGAATCGAGATTAATCACACTCTGCAGGAGATCTGAAGTTGGTCCAGCGTGTGCGAGATTGTGTGTGTGTGTGTGTGTGTGTGTTTATCCATGAGCAAACACTAGAATCCACCATTCTGCTCACGAGAGTTGATGTAACACTGGCTGGATTCTTGTTGTTTATGAAAAACTAATGCAGTCTACAGACTTTATAGTTTGTGCTTGAGGCTCGTTTTCCTTTCCTCCTCCTCCTTCTTCTTCTTCGTGCCTCTGTGTGTATAATCTGTGCCATAGTGTCCTTTCAGTGCCTTAGACGAGAGCAGAAACCACTTGAGCACACACCGTGCCTGTCCCGCGGTACTATCGTATCTCCTCGAGCACCTTTGGAAGAAATATTTCAGATCCCCGTAGCGTTAGCTGCAGTCGCTCGCTCGCTCGCTCACTCGGGTCCCATGCAAACACACAAAAAGACAAAGAGAAAAACACAACCCACATACAAAGCACCCTGTCCGTATGACAAGCCGTCGATACCTCAACTGTTTCTATGCTGCGCTGTTTTGTGTAAAGAGGCTCAACAGTCCGAGAGCTGCTCCTTATATAAAGTTCTTGATGTATGTATGTATGTAAACTTATCAGCTTTACGGTTCGCGATTAACACTACGTTCACATCAGCAAGCGTTCATTTCGACAACAGAGCTGCGATTTCAAATCGACATTTTCTCAACACAAAAGCGACTCATCCGAATACGAACGCGTGGCTCGACAGATTCCTCGGACCAAACCCCACGGTGCCTACCCTGCGGTCCGAAACAAAATGGAGGAAACGCGTATAATGTTGGTTTGAACGTTATCCTGACTTAAATGTGTATAGAGGCATTACGAAGAAAAATAAAAAGCTTAGCGCGTGTACGTAATCCGTAATTTTGTGCTGCTAGTCTGAAGTCTAGCAAGTGACCTGCAAATCAAGCTAGTTTGCACACTGTTTAATTTGTGTGTAACGAGAGTTAGTTAAGAAACAGTAGTAGCTATAGATATGTTTAGGGAAAAAAAAAAAAGTTGGGCAGGCCACGCCCACAAGGTAGCTGCATTTATACACATCAACAAGAGACAAACGAACAGATACGAGCGAATTGTTGCCTGCTAGTGTGAATGAACACGGGTCAAAACTGTCGTCATGGTAACAGTCGAGTCTGTAGTAAAGACCTGAATCGAGGTGTTCTAGCGTTTGCCTTTTGTAGGATCTAAAAGGATGGATGGATGGATGGATGTGTTCACATCTTGCGTACGTGTAACTGAACGTCTGTCTGAGCTCGCTGGTTTGTTCTGAACTCTCTCTCTCTCTCTCTTTATACATAGGATGTTAAACTTTTTATATAACGTACATTTTATCAATTTTAAATGGAGTTATTGTGCGATATGAATAACGCAAGCTTTCTTAGCTATTTTATAAAAAAAAAAAAAAACCACACATTTATTTCACCCTTAAACTGAAATATGCACACACGCGCACACGTCGCCTTGGTGCTGGATTTCCGATTGTGCTTTTTGTTCTCGTCGTATGAAAACGTATCTATTTATATATATATAATTAATTACCCAAATTTTAGAAATCGTTGAGCTCCCGGTTTGTTGCTCGTGTTGTGTTTCTTTCTCTCTCTGTGTTTACAAATGCAGTACGATTTTATTTTTTTCCCCTTCTTTTCTTCTCTCCGGAATGTGATTAGTCATCGTCGTGGCCTTTTTTATCCCTCTCTCTCGCTCTCTCTCGCTCTCATCAGTTATGAGCGCTGCAGGCTGTTAGTGCGTTTAAAAAAATTTGCGTAACTTGGTCATAGGTTTTTTTTTTTTTGTATTGCTGTTTTAGATGGATTATTTTTATTTTTATGGGAGTAGATGATTCTTCTCACAATTATATTTTGAGGAAAAAAAAAAAATCGTTCTTGAATATTCTTTCCTAGGCTGAGAACAGACTGCGGTCTGTAATAAAATCTTACTTCAGTTGTATTTTGTACTGGTTTAAAAAAAAAAAAAAGAAAGAAAGAAAAAAGAAAGAAAAGTGTAATAAATTGGTGTAAACCATTTAATGACCATGTCTGGGTTTTTTTTCTTCCCTTTTTTATTAATAAAGCACAAACACAATTCAATCTTTACAAAGCTGGAATATTAAACAACTTATTATTATTATTATTAGTTAGAGTTACATAAACAAGACCAGTAGACATTCATGGTGACATCATACACATCTTCACTCGGCTCACTCGCTTAAAAATAACGTCCAGGAAATGAAGAAAAACAAACGAAGTCGTGCGTCTGGTGATGGAGCTTCTGTCGAATGAACACGTCAAAGCACCGAGAACAGCTAAGTGCTGAGTCTGATCACCTGTGTGTGTGCGTGCGTGCGCCTTACACAGCAGTGCATCATGGGTGATATCCAGGTCCCGTGTCTGTTACTGTGTATTCGGTCCTTAGAAAAACACTTGGACGTGACCTTTAGTGATAAAAGTGCAAACTTTGTCCAGCAGATGGGTGGGTGGGGGGACGATGAGGTTCTCCTACAGCAAACAGCCGGCCATGTACTTCCCTGAAACACACACACACACCACTTCTGTAACACACTGCTGCAAGTGTTACTGCCTGCATAACCAGCTAAAAGTTTGTACACCCCTGCCTGTTAGATGGTCTACACTTGTCTAACCAGCACATTGTTGATCATTTTCCTCTAACAGCACCCCCCCACACACACACATTGCATTCCTTACACCAGTGTTTCTTAACTGGTGGGTCGCAACCCAAAAGTGGGTCGCGGAGGGGTCCTGGGTGGGTCGTGGAGCTGTGGTGTAAAAAAAATGCTAATTCATTGATTCACTAAAAAAAAGTGCAACTTTTTTCTGCGACAATTTACAACTCTTATTTTGATAGACGATTCCAGCTCCGTGTCATCTGTTGCCATAGACGCAGAATGTTTATGCGACATAACGTGCGTGCTAGTCATTTGAGTGGTGAACAACGTGTCGAAACGACGGTACGACCCCGAATATTTGAAATATGGATTTAGTTGTGTTGAGGACAAAATGGTACAGAAACCCATCTGTGTGGTATGTGGTGAGACACTTGCACATGAGAGCATGAAGCCGTCGTTTTGCCTATGTTTATTGATCAGACATACAGCATATAATGGCCATGCAGATGCAAACACAGGTATAATAATAATAATAATAATAATGTTATTACATATTATGGTTATATTTTGAGAATTACATTAAATTGACTTGAACGCTAAAAAAACTGGGTCACGACCTAATGACCATGGAAAATTGTGGGTCCCAAGACTGTTCCAGTTAAGAACCACTGCCTTACACGATATTCCACTCATCCACTTCGTAAAGCATTTTATTCCTCTTATAAAGCAGCAATTTGCCAACAATCCATTTTTATTCATCAGCAATGACATGCCGTACTTTATCCACTTATGATCACGTTTAATGTTGCTGAACGTCTGCAAAACACATTAGTTCCTGTTCTCACTTATGTTAGAGCAGCTTAAACAGTCCTTTCATCACCAGCCTGTCTCCCTTCCCCACAAAGTTAATAAAAGGAACAAACAAACAAACAAAAACCCACCACACTGTCATGTTACTGCAAGACCACAAAGCAGCATGAACTACTTCTGTTACAGAGCACCGACAACGGAGACTCCTACTATAAAATGTTACACATTTGTCCTTAGAGAAGATTTCACAATATCAATGATTCCATGTTTTTTTACTGTTATGAGAGGATGGATATAAACCTGTGATTTACAGTTGCACTGCGGTCAGAGAACAAACGTGTTCGAGAAATGTTTTTCATTACAGATATATGATTGATTGTTATACTCCCTGCGGTATGAAGAGAGAGAGAGAGAGAGAGAGAGAGACTCACCGGTGGCGAATCTCTTCTTGAGCAGGGACATGCGGTATCGGCCACCCACCAGCTCCATGTCCAGGCCCGACAGAGACGCCCCTGTACCCACAAACTGCACAGCCAGGCTCGGGGCAGGACCACGGGGCTCCTCCAGGCACTGCCAGCTGGCACACAGCGTGCCCGAGCCTGATGCACACACACCACACATACATGCTGACATTTTATCCATTTAGCCATAAGCTTCCCTTATTTGTCAGCTACATTAACATTACAGCACCAGTGCACTCATAACCTGGCTCCTCCTTTAACAGTGACCCAAACATGGTTATATTTAACCTGAATCAATCAAACGAAATCATATAAACTGAATTGTATTGAATCAAAAATCATAAACAATCAAATTGAATCACTTAAATCCTATAAACTTAAATCATGTTGAATCAAATGGCTTAAGCCACTATGGACGAGGGGAAAAATATTACACAAAACGTCTATTCTGGAAAGGCCGTCATTTTCCCCTCACGATCATATCTCATCTCATTATCTGTAGCCGCTTTATCCTTCTACAGGGTCGCAGGCAAGCTGGAGCCTATCCCAGCTGACTACGGGCGAAAGGCGGGGTACACCCTGGACAAGTCGCCAGGTCATCACAGGGCTGACACATAGACACAGACAACCATTCACACTCACATTCACACCTACGGTCAATTTAGAGTCACCAGTTAACCTAACCTGCATGTCTTTGGACTGTGGGGGAAACCGGAGCACCCGGAGGAAACCCACGCGGACACGGGGAGAACATGCAAACTCCACACAGAAAGGCCCTCGCCGGCCACGGGGCTCGAACCCGGACCTTCTTGCTGTGAGGCGACAGCGCTAACCACTACACCACCGTGCCGCCCCCCCTCACGATCCAAAAAGAAAAATTTTACCAGATACTGACCAGATGGACAGAGTACATTAAACCTATAAGGTCAGATTTTAGCTGATTTCTTAGAATTGCTGAGTGAGAATGTAATGTAGACTTTTTTCCCCCTATTTATTCTCCTTTTTATTGCATTTCACAGCTCACTCTTTATTCTCTCTTTCCCCCCTTGACCTGTAATATCACAAGTGAAAGCTTTCCAAATTAAAGCACATAAATCAAAGGAAGAGCCAGACATTGAAAATGGATATCAAAAATATACTGCACAATTTTGTTTTAAACATAAACGATTTAACTGCCTTGCAGGAATGTTGGTACAATATAAAATGACCACTGTGAAATATACGCTTTTCCAAAAGAAAAAAATAAAACAAATCATAAGCTGAATCATACATTTGAATCATACACAGAATCTGAATAAATCAAATTAAAAGCATATAAACAATCCTACAGAAATCAAACTGAATCATATTGAAATCATAAATTGAATCAAACCGAATCCTAATGAAAACATGTAAACCGAATCCTATAGAATCAAATAAATTGAATAACGTAAACTGAATCCTATAGAATCACAAATTGAAATCACAAACAGAATCCTAATGAACTGAATTAAAGCATATAAACTGAATCCTAGAGAATCAAATAAATTGAACCATATATGCTGAATCTTGTAAACCGAATCATATTTCATGTGACTCCACAAGACAGTGAAGCGACATCACAAGCTCCAAGTTAAACATAAATGCTGTAATAAAGCCGTGTGCACTCGCTCCTGCTTGCAGTCTGGTTTATTTTATTTTGCGAGTGATGTACGAGAGGAAGTCGAAACGAGTGGGCATCAGGCGTTCGTAAAAGATGTAGAATTGATCGAACGCGTAGTCGAATCCCACAAAATCTTTTCCACAAAAACCCTTCTGGCTGCTCTCTTATCTCTGATCACGTGGAGGCATTTATCGCACTGCTTCCTGACCTCCAGCACCCACTCAGGGTTGTTTTATGCCAATACTGAACATTAGCATCATCTCGGATGTGTCCAACACAGAAGATCTACCACAGAACGCGAGACCCGAGTGTTCAGAGAACCACAGTGAGGACATTACGAAGGTGTTTGAAGACAACATGAAGGAATAAACCATCTCTTCTGGCCCACACCGCTGTGGAGATGTGCATGTCTGAGACATCCTGCCTCGAATGTACTGAATTAAAATAGTAATAATATTCAACATGTTCCAAATGTACACAGCGTCAGCTCCAGAATTATTGGCACTCTTGGTAAAGATTGGTGGTGGGGGTGTAGATCCCCAAATCAGAAAAAGTTGGGACGATATGGAAAATGCAAAATGATAAAAAATAAATAAATAAAAAGCAGGTATTTCTAAATTGACTTTGACTTGTAATTTCATTGCAGACAGAATGAACTCAAAATATTTCATGTTTTGTTGGTCAAATTCATTTCATTTTTAAATATATATCCATTCCTGCTTTTCAGGCCTGCGACATATTCCAAAAATAGTTGGAACGGGGACAATTCAGGCCTAGTAATGAGGTACAACAATTAAATAAATGATGTAATTTGAAGCCGGTGATGTCATCAGGTGATCGTAATCATGATTTGGGACACAAATCAGTATCCAGGAAAGGCCGAGTCTTTGAGGAGCAAAGATGTGCTGAAGATCTCCAGTTTGTCAACAAATGCATGAGAAAATTATTGAAATGTTTAAAAACAATGTTCCTCAAAGAAAGATAGGAAGGGATTTGGATATTTCACCCTCCACAGTGCATATCATCATTAAACGATTCAAGGAATCTGGAGGAATTTTGATGTGTAAAGGGCTCAAGCCTAATCTGAACACCTGGGTTCTCCGATCCCTCAGACGGCACCAAGAACAGTCATTCATCTACAGCTGAAAGAACCACATGGGCTCGGGATTACTTTGGGAAACCTTGATCAAGCTACGATGCGGAGTTACATCCACAAACTCCAGTTAAAACCTTACTGCGCAAAAAGGAAGCCTTATGTTAACTGTGTCCAGAAGTAACGGCGTCGACTTCTTCGGGCTCGGAGGCATCTGGGATGGACCATCACACAGTGGAAACGTGTATTGTGGTCAGAAGAATCAGTATTTGAGGTCTTTATTGGAAGAAATGAACAAAAAGTCCATCCAGACTGTTACTAGGAACGAGTCCAAAGGTAACTTACACTTCTGTGATGAAGTGTAACAGTGAAAAAGTACACTGAGATTTTGGAGCAACATGTGCTGCCTTCGGAACGACATCTTTTCCAGGGAGATTTCAACAAAACCACATTCTGCACACATTACAAAGGCGTGGCTGTGGAAGAAGAGGGCGTGTCCCCTCTGTCCCCAATTGAGAATGTGTGGAGAATTTAGAAACGAAAAATATGACAGTGATGACCTCAGACTGTTACACACTTTAAATGGTCATAGGCAAGGGTCGGAGGTGAAACGTATCGTCTTTATTGTCTAGAAGAACGACCCAAAAAGTGAAATCAATTTTCCTGGTGTCTAATTTGCACCCTAAAATTGAATAAAACGGTTAAAATATACTGTTTTGCCCAATTTCCGAAGGTTTGTTTACATCTCACTTACAGTAGGCGCACTTTCACCGCCAGGGGACCGTCGTCGTGACGTCATTTAAGCCAAACAGACCGGGAGCAGCTCTGTGTTTACCTGCGAACCGACCACACGTGTACGGACTTTGGTCGTGAGAGGTTGTGTAAAATGTCTGAAAGCGAGAGCGATTTTGAAGCAGGAACTCTCCAAATTAAATATCGAGAGGTGAAACTATATACGCATGAACCTCTGGCCGTTGCGAAGCCATAGTGGATACAGGTAATGATTACTTGACAGTGCGCCGGTAGGCCACGTTAGCCTGCCATCCGCGGTGTTCCCCGGTGTCAGTATATCGGGCCTGACATCTCAGCTCGTCCATCCTTGATTTTTTTTTCAACTACCGAGCATTTAAATGAAAGGTAAAAATGTTTACCTCCAATCTTCTCCTTTTTCTTGAGCGTTGCTGGTCCGTTTCTTCTTTGACTGCGCACCATCCACTCTCTCCGCTTCGTCTTCTCTTTTGGAAAAAGCCAAAACTCCCACTTCATGCGCACAATCCATTCTCTAAGCCTCGTTTCCTCTTCCGGAAAAAGCCAACCCTCTCATTCCACCTCTTCTCCTTTTTCAGAAAAAGCCAACCTTCTCATTCCGCCTCTTCTTTTTTGGAAAAAGCCAACCCTCTCGCTCTGCCTCTTCTCCTTTTTCAGAAAAAGCTAACCCTCTCATTCCGCCTCTTCTCCTTTTTCAGAAAAAGCCAACCCTCTCGCTCCACCTCTTCTCCTTTTTTGGAAAAAGCCAACCCTCTCGCTCTGCCTCTTCTCCTTTTTCGGAAAAAGCCAACCCTCTCATTCCGCCTCTTCTCCTTTTTCAGAAAAAGCCAACCCTCTCGCTCTGCCTCTTCTTTTTTGGAAAAAGCCAACCCTCTCGCTCCGCCTCTTCTCCTTTTTTGGAAAAAGCCAACCCTCTCGCTCCACCTCTTCTCCTTTTTTGGAAAAAGCCAACCCTCTCATTCCACCTCTTCTCCTTTTTCAGAAAAAGCCAACCCTCTCATTCCGCCTCTTCTCCTTTTTTGGAAAAAGCCAACCCTCTCGCTCTGCCTCTTCTCCTTTTTCAGAAAAAGCCAACCCTCTCATTCCGCCTCTTCTCCTTTTTTGGAAAAAGCCAACCCTCTCGCTCTGCCTCTTCTCCTTTTTCAGAAAAAGCCAACCCTCTCGCTCTGCCTCTTCTCCTTTTTTGGAAAAAGCCAACCCTCTCGCTCTGCCTCTTCTCCTTTTTCGGAAAAAGCCAACCCTCTCATTCCGCCTCTTCTCCTTTTTCAGAAAAAGCCAACCCTCTCGCTCTGCCTCTTCTCCTTTTTTGGAAAAAGCCAACCCTCTCGCTCTGCCTCTTCCCCTTTTTTGGAAAAAGCCAACCCTCTCGCTCTGCCTCTTCCCCTTTTTTGGAAAAAGCCAACCCTCTCGCTCTGCCTCTTCCCCTTTTTTGGAAAAAGCCAACCCTCTCGCTCTGCCTCTTCTTTTTTGGAAAAAGCCAACCCTCTCGCTCCACCTCTTCTCCTTTTTCGGAAAAAGCCAACCCTCTCATTCCGCCTCTTCTCCTTTTTCAGAAAAAGTCAACCCTCTCGCTCCGCCTCTTCTCCTTTTTTGGAAAAAGCCAATCCTCTCGTTCTGCCTCTTCTCCTTTTTCAGAAAAAGCCAACCCTCTCGCTCTGCCTCTTCTCCTTTTTTGGAAAAAGCCAACCCTCTTGCTCCGCCTCTTCTTTTTTGGAAAAAGCCAACCCTCTCGTTCTGCCTCTTCTCCTTTTCGGAAAAAGCCAACCCTCTTGCTCCGCCAATTCTTTTTTGGAAAAAGCCAACCCTCTCGCCCCGCCTCTTCTCTTTCAGAAAAGGCCAACCCTCTTGCTCCGCCTCTTCTCTTCTGGAAAAAGCCAATCCACTCTCTCTGCCTCTTCTCTTCTTTCGGAAAAAGGTAAAAACTTCTTCCTGAACCGGTCCCGTTGTTACAGTTCACTGCACAGCAATAAGGCATGGGGGGTTTTTCTTTGGAAATTCCTGAACGCGCGTCTGCACTCAAGCCGAACGGCAATGTAAGTAAACGGAAGTGGACTCAACTCGAGCGGTTTGTTTGGCTTAAATGACGTCCTGCGCCAAGTGGTCATGAAAATAGCCGAACAGAAATTCACCGCGATCCGTGCTAACTTATTTTAATTATTACTTATTAACAATACTTCTTGGGACCAGAAGAAAATTACAGAGGGTTTTTTCACATATAAAAGTTTAAAATGTGCATAAATTGAAAATCGTTTCCTATGAGCTTTAAGACCTGTTTACAGGAAGAACGGGACAAAATATCACCTGAAACACTTCATCACTTGGTGTCTTCAGTCCATAAACATCTTAAGTGTTGTGAGAAGGAACGGAAACTTTATAAAGTGGTAAATACTTTAACGTCCCAAATTTAAAAAAAGAAAACGCTAGAATTCAGGAGGTAAAACATCAAATAATGTGCTGTTTTGAATGAAATACAGGTCAAATATTATTTACAGATCGTTTTCAGTTTTAATTTTAATTTCAGCAGACCGTCCCAACTTGTTCTGATTTGGGGTTGGACCTCCACTACACAAACTCGTGTTGTGTCTCAAATCGTAAACTTGCCTATGACTAACATTAATCGCATTTCCTATATTCTTATTTCCTGTTTTGTGTACCAGCCTTAGGGATTCCAGATTAGTGAATACTTTTGAACGTAAAGTTAAAGCTATTTATTTTTCCTCAGACAACAACGGAAACGTTTAAAGTGGGACAGAGCTCGGCAGTACGCAGCGCATGAAATCGCGAAACGTTTTTCACTTTGACTCGGAAACCTGACACACGGGAATGTTTCGGCTCTGACGTGCCGTCGATCTGCGGATGTCTGCACAACGTGTTGCCGCTGTTCCTGCACACGCACGCGTCGCCATATAAACCAGGCTCCTCTACTTGGCATCGTATCGCCAACCTGGCATGGATCATTTTCTCATAACACCACAATACATCCCACTAGACTGGTGAGTCAGTGCGAGGAAAATTCCTTTTGTTTTTTTTAGTCACTTGTATTACACAACTTGTGCTACAAACGTAATAAAATATTTTTGTGTAACTAACACTTGTGAATCCTTATCCATGACTTGCTGTTCAGAAATGTGTCAAAAATACAGCTGCTCGCTGCTTAAATACATTAACTCAAGCTTTAAACCAGTAACGTCGTGATTAAAGACCGACCTTCACCCAGGACTGGTTTTGTCTGAGAGCTTATTTGCATATTTCATGCGTCTGATCTCAAAACTGCAAACAGCAACACTGTGATGATGAATCACCAGAAATGGCGGCGTATTTTAAAAGGTGTGAAAGCTGCTGTAATTTTTTTTAACCGTCATTTTGTTTGTGAATAGAATAAGAAGCGGCAGCAGCAGTGTTGTGCACGAACGGAGAAAGAGTGAGACAGAAACAGAAGTTAGAGGTCATGGTGGTGACCTTTGCTGTGGTTGGTGGGTGAGAGGTTGGGCAGCTTCCACAGCAGTCTCTTCTCCTCAGTGTTCCTGCAAAAGCACAGAGAAAAACAAGTGACGTCTTCCTTACATTCTACACTGGAAATAGTTGAGTAGATCCCTCTCACTCTGTCTCACGCCATTTCTCCCTCACACCGTACGCGTTGTGGGAATTTTCTCCCGCTGGTGAGTCAGTGTGAGTGGATTATTTTTAAATATCTTGGAGACATCAGGGCTGCTACATAAACTGCTCCATTATAATATACTACAAAGGAAGCAATAATTAGTAAACAGGAAGTCATTTGGGATTTCTCTCTACATCTCTCTCTGCCCCCCCAATCTTTCAAACTCTCTCTCTCATCTTTCTGCATCCCTTTGTCTCTCTCTTTGTGCCTCCATCTCTCTTTCCCATCCCTCTGTCGTTCAGTCTGTTTCTATGCACATCTGTCTTTGTGCTTCCATCTCTGTCTTTCTCTCAATCCTTCCTTTACTCTCTCCCCTCTCTCTGCATCTCTCCCCATCCCTCCTTCAATCTCTCTCCCCATCTTTCTTTCAGTCACTCTTTATGCCTCCATCTCGGGGTCTCTCTCTCTCCATCCCTGTCTTTCAATCGGTTTCTCTGCATCTCTTTGCACTTCCATCTGTCTCTCTCTCTCCCCATCCCTCCTTCAATCCCTCTCCCCATCTTTCTTTCAGTCACTCTTTATGCCTCCATCTCTGTCTCTCTCTCCATCCCTGTCTTTCAGTCTGTTTCTCTGCATCTCTTTGCACTTCCATCTGTCTCTCTCTCTCCATCTTTCTTTCAGTCTCTCTTCATGCCTCCATCTCGGTCTCTCTCTCTCCATCCCTGTCTTTCAATCGGTTTCTCTGCATCTCTTTGCACTTCCATCTGTCTCTCTCTCTATCCTTCCTTCACTCTCTCTCCCCTCTCCCTATCCCTCCTTCAATCTCTCCCCATCTTTCTTTCAGTCACTCTTTATGCCTCCATCTCTGTCTCTCTCCATCCCTGTCTTTCAATCTGTTTCTCTGCATCTCTTTGCACTTCCATCTGTCTCTCTCTCTCCCCATCCCTCCTTCAATCTCTCTCCCCATCTTTCTTTCAGTCACTCTTTATGCCTCCATCTCTGTCTCTCTCCATCCCTGTCTTTCAATCTGTTTCTCTGCATCTCTTTGCACTTCCATCTGTCTCTCTCTCTCCCCATCCCTCTTTCAATCTCTCTCCCCATCTTTCTTTCAGTCTCTCTTTATGCCTCCATCTCGGTCTCTCTCCATCCCTGTCTTTCAATCTGTTTCTCTGCATCTCTTTGCACTTCCATCTGTCTCTCTCTCTCCATCTCTCCCCATCCCTCTTTCAATCTCTCTCCCTCCTCCCACCCCTCTTTCAATCTCTTTCTCCATCTGTCTCTCCTCTCATCCTTCTTTCACTCTCCCATCTCTGTCTCTTTGCATCTCTCCCTCTGTCTTTCAAGCCATCTCTCCCTTTGTGTCTCCTTCTCTTTGTCACTCTTATTTCCTTCTCTCTCTCTCTCTCTCTCTCTCACCAGGTAGCAGGTGGTTGGCACTGCAGATCGGTGGCCGTGGGATCAAGTGGCAGCAGCACCTGCACGGCTGTGAGCTGAGTGGCTGGAGCAGTTACCGGGCAACAGTGGTAGTCAAGGGCGACGCGTGTGACCGTACCGCTGCGCTGGCACTCGGCCGACAGCAGCAGAGGAGCACGAGCCGGGTCCTGAGACGACACCTGGAGCCAGAGGTCGTCGTCATGGCAATAAGATATTAGAAACTATTAATATACATGTTTTAAAGTGTGCTGCAGGAAACAGAGGGTCGAGGAACTAGGACACTAAAAACATTAAGCTTTCAGACTCACCTGGTACTTCAGGACCCCCACGTTGTAGTACGAGGCTTGCGGGTTAAGCTCCGCCTCTCTCTGAAGGTGAATGGTCAAGGCCTGCATGTTAAACCAGAAATCCTTGGAGTTGGGGTCGTTCTGGGACGAGTCGCTGCCGGTTGAGGAAAGAGACGGGAATGACTTCATGACTCCCATCGTGTGTGTCAAGTTTTAAACTGTAGTACTTTACATCTATCAGCTGACCTGTAGAGAAGCTTCTGATTGGGTAGGAAGTGATCCACTCGAGAGATGCTGACCAATCGGAAGCTGAGCACGGGTGGGTTGGGGTTGGCAGCAAATATCCGAGTGATTCCGGCTGGGAATGACATGGTGAGGTCACCTGTGATCTTTACCAGACACCTGACACACACAGACAGGGACATGAGACACACAGAGAGAGAGAGAGAGAGAGAGAGAGAGAGAGAGAGAGAGAGAGAGAGAGAGAAAGAGTGTAGGGCTGACCGGTTGTTTTCTCCTCCTTTAAAATAAGCGTTGATGTATTCTGTAAATGCTGCAGCAACTGGCCACGACTCCTGAGTGCTCAGAGAGATGGGACTCGGTCCTCGGGACAAACCTACACACACACACACACAGAGAAAGCGCAATATATAAGAAAAAAATTTTATGTACCATTGAAGTGTAGTGTGTGTGTGTGTATGTGTGAGAGAGAGAGTGAGAGAGAGAGGAGACCTCCCACCTCGTGCAGGGCTGGGTGCGCGTGTTTGACCCCCCCAATCACTGGGGCTGGAGGAGGATGAGGAGGATGTTGGGGGAGGACTGGGTTCAGGCAGAGGAGACGAACACAAAGACCTGGACTGGGGTCAAAGGTCGGGAGTCAGAAGTGAAGTTCAGTTTCAGCTGCTTACTGCAACATTAAGCTGTGTTCTTTAATGCTAATTAGGGGTTGGACAATATGATATAAATATCACGATAAATAGTCACAGTGCACTTTTCTGAGATATCGTTGGTATCGCAACATCTTTATTTAAAGAAAAAAAAAAAGTGCGTTACAAATGTAAACCACAAAAACATCAAGAGAGAGTCAGTTCCATGCAGATGACTGAAACCGTGAATTACAAAAACAGCTAATAAACACCGAGTGCCTGGTTCATCAGGAAGTGTGTGAGGTTTCATGTGTATGTGCTGATAATGTACAGCTCTGTGTGTGTGACAAGTGTGTTTTTACTCGTTCATTTCCACTTGGCCTGGGTGAGGAACGCTTGGACCGAGCTGGACAAGGAGGAGCCAAGACCAGGCGCTCATTACTGAACCTACGCTGAGGACCTGTGGGGGGAAGGGAGAAGAGATTTTATTAATATTTGAGCTAAATTAAATTTAGCGTGCTAACATAATGCTAGTGCTGGTAAGTAGTGAAAGTAGCACGCATACAAAAAGCCTGACCTACATAGCAACAGTAACCAAACGTGGGCGGGACTCAGAATCTCTCATGAAGAACGTGTGTACTTTCCGTACCCGTGTGCGCACTGATGTTCAGGCAGTCCTGGTCTTTGTCCGTGGAGAAGCAGAGGTCTTCCTGTGGACCGGAGAGGCGCGTGAGTGGCGGTCCACTCCGTCGCTGGTCCTCCCCTCCTCCACCCCTGCACTCCTTCTCTCCTCTGTTTCGGCTCGTGTTCCTGCCTCCGTCCTGCGCGACGTCACTGAAAGGGTTGTGCACCGAGCCCCAGTGCGTGGACTCCTTCTTTGGCTGGACCGGAGGAGCGGAGTTAGAACTGACCACCCAACCTAAGCCACTCCCTCCTCCCTGAGCAGACAGCGCTGTCTGGTGTGTCGGGCTGCTGATTATTGTGATGGCGAAGGGATCGTCGGGCGAATCGGCAGGCGGCACGCTGCGCTCTCGTTTCCGCTCTCTGTCCTTGTGAGCAGAAGAGTTAGGAGGAGGCAGGGTTTTAGCACTGTTTGTGGGCGGGGCAAACGGATCCTCGTGGGTAGTTCGCGGAGGAATCGGAGCTACCCAAGCATCCTGACGGGCAGGTTGGTGCTCAAACGCAGCCAGGAAGGAGTCCTCTGGTGGGATGTGTTTACAGCTCCAAACACTAGGCTCCGTGTTGTTGGAAAAGGAAGGAAATGCAAAAGAGGGGGCGGAGTTTTCTGTACAGGGTGGAGCCAAGGGATGGGATGATGGCCACTCCTGAGAGACAGGGGAGCGCCCAAGGAAGGGGTCAACGGGTCGTCGTGAGGTCGTAGAGTCTTTGGGCTGAGAAGATGAAGGCCAAGCCGCCCAGCCCGTAGGCTCAGGGGACGCTCCCAGGGGCTGATGGGAAGGTGAGTCCAAACCGGAGTCCTCCACATTCTCAGGAGACGAGGACGCAGAGGAGAAAGCAGCATCTAAAACAGAAAACCAGAACATGCACACAAAAACAGAAAACCTGGTTGGTAGTGGTCATGTGACAGCAAGAAGCTGCCTGATGGGTGGGGATTTGTCATGACTTTAATAAGGGGGGGGGAAAAAAAAAAAAGTTTTACCTGAGACAAAATTTAGTGCTTGCTTATTATTATACATTATTGAATATACCTACTAACATAAGTGAGTCAAAATAATTTCCCTTTCAGCCTTTACCCTGATTGTTCATTTTGTTGTTCTAGCTGTCTGTGCACTTGACCTTTTATGGAGTTTTGTGGGCGTCACTACATGCAAATGAGCTGTGTAGGGAATCTGCTCCTCACTTTTTTGGTTCTAACCATATGCATGTGGGTACAAAGAAAACCAGCACTTTAGAAACCTTTGTAAATCTAGCCAAAAAAAAAAACCCCACCCACAAACAAATTATATATAAATTATTATTTTTTTGTTCGGTGTGGCTCACGGAAACTAATAAGCAAGGCCTGATGCGTGCAAGAAGTCGACAGAAACTCGATTCCAGTCCATCATAACGTTATGTAAAACAATCCATAAATTTATAACGTGTGGAATAACGAGTGCTGACTGCAGCGTTATTCACGAGGCACGTTAATGACATTTCACACGCCATTAAACTTCAATGCTACACCCATTACACACGTCTTATTTATTACTGTGAGCTACAGTTTCAGTTTCGTTGCTTAATACCGAGCAGCAGGTGTGCGTTTCATAAATTAAAATATCAATTTGCAATTAATGTTTTACATTCGGAGGTCTGCAGCTGCTCTTGGCCCGAGAAGCTGTGAGATTTGAAGGCTGATTTTAGAGGAGGGCCGAAGAGTGAATCTGAACCAGACGCTGTGGAGCTCAGCCTGAGAGAGAGAGAGAGAGAGAGAGAGAGAGAGAGAGAGAGAGAGAGAGAGGAGAGAGATTTTCATTATAAAAAAAAGTAATCAGAGTGTGGAATTTGTATAGAAGAGGAGAGAACAAAGAACACAACAGAAATGAAATGCTCCTAAATGTGCAAGTGATAGAGAGAGAACAACTGAAATAAAAGGAAACAAAGGAAGAACGAGACAAACGACAGACAGAGAGTTAGTTCTTTGTACCTGCTGTGGTTTAGACTCGAGGTGAACCTGCACAGACCCTCTGTCTCACCTTCTACAACACACACACCATAATGTAACAACACATTACACCAATGACAGTATGGTTATAATTACAGTTAGACAGAAAATACAGATTAAATCTTAAAAACACACACACACACACACACCCCTGCATCCAGCCGAGACAAGACCTAACACACATCATTACATCACGTTACATCATCAGCTGACATCAAAAAGATCATCCTCCACTACAGAGCCACCTATTAAAATTCTTTTAATAATTTTGTGTGTGTGTGTGTGTGTGTGTGTGTGTGTCATGCCACGGGATTTTTGTACCAGATTCGTTGTCTACAGAACGCATAGAAACAGTGTTGGGGGGGGAAGCACACGATATTTTGCACTGTTTTTGCTGACTGATCCAGTAACCATCAACAAATAAATCACCTCAGTATCACCCATACAGGATACATTTACCACTTAACATCATATACGACTGAGGTGGTGTTTACATTAGACCGTATCCGTATCGTTGTCGTTGCGGATGCACTGTCCGTGCACATTAAAACGCCGGGAAACGACTCCACAGGCGGAACAGTTTGAATCCGCCAGGGCCTACGTATTCAACCCAGTACGTATCTGATGCGGTGCTGTGTAAACACTGAGGAACGAGGATACGCAGTGCTGAGCTCTAGCTGACGTCGTCATTGGACAACGTCACCGTGACATCCACCTTCCTGATTCGCTGGCGTTGGTCATGCCACGTTGGTCATGTGACGCGACTGCTGAAAAACCTTCTCCTCTTTAGTCCCAATGACACGGCGTCCCTGATTTCCATAAAGAACTTCAAATTTTGATTCTTATGCTCTCTCTTTCTCTCTCTCACTCGCTTGCTCCCTCTTTCTCTCTCTCACTCAGTCTCTCACACACCATGTGCTCGCAAGTGGTGAGTGACTTGCGCATGCCCGATATGCACTGGGATCATGTGACGTGCCGTCTAATTAGTCATGTGATTAGCATATCCATGTATTGGCGTTGCTGTGTGCACGGGGAACGGTTTTGTTGCGGGCACAGAAATTTTGTGTGTGTGTACGCGAATCGTTTTAAAAATGTTAATCTGATGATCTGCCGATTCGAAATAATGTAAACAGGGCCTGAGACAAGTACAGACCGAAAGACATTTTGATGATCGTCAAAATGAGTCGATCATGCAAGCGTACTTTTCGCACAATATTCGCTTAGCAGTGCTAATAGTTCACTACGTGTTTTCTTAAGCTTCCAGGCAGCATTTTGGGGTCTGCTGCTCAACAAATGTGGGAAATTCACCAATAATCTACAGTCAAGATTGTCTCCTAATGGATTCACAAGGTTCTGTATCATCTGTAGTCGGTGCCTGGAAAATGGACCATTTTGGGTTGCGTGCACATGATTTCATGTGAGATTTACAGTAACTTCCTTTGGTCCAATTTCACTTTGGTTTGTGTTTCCTGCATACGGAGGCTTGGTACTTTAATGCAGCAGGAAGAACTCAAAATCCATAATCTGAGCATCTGGTATGAAAATCTGGTGGACTGACACGTATAGATAAAAAAAAAAAAAACACAAAAAACACAAATTGTGCTGGTTGTCATGCGATGTGTGTGTTTGTTTGTTTGTTTGTTTTTTTTACCCCTGTGGGAGGCGCCATCACTCTCTCCTTCTGATCGACCCGCTGTACTAAGGTTTCCTAGGACAGAGGAAAAGAGGGGTGAGAAAACTCTCTCTCTCTCTATCTCTACAAGCCATGCCAACAGGCACAGACATGATAACGGACACATTTGTGCAACCCCACACAGGAAAGCTGAACTTACGGGAAATGTGTCTCTTCGTTGTCACCTTCAGTGGGGAGAAAAAAAAAGGCTTTAATTTCACGGATCCAAAATTGAAGAAAACAAACAAAACTCTGGGGCTGAGCGAAGTGACAAATATAATCGATACAGATATCACGATACTTGAAGGCATTTCTATGATATTTTGGTTTGCTAGAAAAAAAAAAAAACCCTGATAGCAATAAATTAGTGTTGCATTAAAACAAAACCGTAAACATAAAAAGTCTTTTGAAATAAATTCTAATATATTAATATGTATTTTTATTTATTAACAATTGTAATGGACACAATTTTGATGTGAAAATCAGCAATTTGTAAATCTCATCGGGACTGAATTTATCACGATAAATCAATATTACCGTACATCATTGTGTCACTCAGCCCCAATACTACAGATACTCCAGTATGTGTGTTGAATATGAATATGTTTATTTAAAACCGTGCTCTTGAGCTCGTGCTCCACCCCCTGAACTCACCCCAGGGTTCGGGGGCAGGCTGAGGGTCCCCACGGTGGCCTTCAGCTCCAGCTCGTTGGCGGCCGAGTTGCTGCGGCTGCACACGGGCCGGATCTGGATGTGGAACTTCTTTGGCTCTTCGTCGTCGTAGTCCGAGTCGCTGGAGTAAAAGTTGTTCTCTTTATCCTCGGCGCAGCGTAGGGGTGGAGTCAAGGATCTTATTGAGAAGTTCCTGACGTCTATACAGACACGTCACTGCATCATCAAATATTAAACACTTTACACTCGTTCATATGTCGTACGTGTTGTGCGTGAAGTGTCTGATCTTAAGTTACTTTTCTTTCCCCCTAACAATTTGTTGTTGTTTTTTTTTTTTTAAATACACAAAATGTATTTTCTAGACAAGTCATCTGTATGAGAGTATGTATGTGATTTAGATACATGTCTTGCATTCTATCTACTTACAAAAAGAAAAAAAAGAAAAAAAAAACACCTCAGTGCAAAAGTTAGTGCACCCTTGAATAAATTAGGGTATTATTATTATTTCTTTCAAATAGATACATGAATATTTATACACGATTGTCTACTGGATGACTATCGTCATCATCACAAGTTTTCTACTGTTACCTGTGATCATTACCTGTATTTTTTGGTATAAATATGAGCTTGAACACAAGACAAGAGATATAAAAATCAGGGGCTGGATATCTCATCTCATCTCATCTCATTATCTCTAGCCGCTTTATCCTGTTCTACAGGGTCGCAGGCAAGCTGGAGCCTATCCCAGCTGACTACGGGCGAAAGGCGGGGTACACCCTGGACAAGTCGCCAGGTCATCACAGGGCTGACACATAGACACAGACAACCAGTCACACTCACATTCACACCTACGCTCAATTTAGAGTCACCAGTTAACCTAACCTGCATGTCTTTGGACTGTGGGGGAAACCGGAGCACCCGGAGGAAACCCACACGGACACGGGGAGAACATGCAAACTCCACACAGAAAGGCCCTCGCCGGCCCCGGGGCTCGAACCCAGGACCTTCTTGCTGTGAGGCGACAGCGCTAACCACTACACCACCGTGCCGCCGGGCTGGATATCAAATAAATAAATAAATAAATAAATAAAGTTCACTTCAATAATGACATCTTAAAACAGTCAAATGTATCTAGTACTTCCTATTATAAGATTACATTAAATCAAATATATGATTATTAAACATCTCTAGACATTTTATTTCCCAATTTCAAGCTTCAACCTGGCAGATATTTTACCTAATTTTCTAGAAGCAAAAATCTGTGAATAGAGAAATTTAAAGCTTGAAAATGACTAAAAGCATCTAAAACTGGTTAAAATCTTATATTTGATTTATAACATATTAACAAGAAATACTAGACGCGTTTGTCCGTACGTGAGATATTTTCACTTGCTATGATCTCATTTTTGCATCATTTAAATTCAATTCTATAGCACTTTTAACCATGGATATTGTCACAGATATCTGGATATAGATAAAGATCAGAGATTTCGATTTATCCCTAATGAGCGAACCAGAGGTGACTGTGGCAAAGGAAAAAACCCCTGAAACATCATGAAGAAACCTTGAAAGGAACCAGGCTCAAAAGGGGAACAATTGAGTTGTACACGATCAAATGTTTTCACGCTGCATTAAATGTGGGGGTGCTGTTAATTCTGAAGAGCGTTTCGCAGAAAGTGTGTGTGTGTTAGAATAAAACTGTATGCAAGATCACTCATAGAAACATCGCCCACTGTACACATTCATCTTGGTTTATCTGTATGTTTAGTTGTTTATACAACTGCCTACATTTAAAAACCTTAAGCTCTACACGTATAAGGAAAGCACTTTTTGATACACGGACCAATGACACGTCTCCAAAAGGTCCGAGATTAAAGGATATCGTTCTGAGTGACATCTGCCCGGATCATAAAGCCCTCGTCGTCTACCTCTAGAGGTGAATTCTACAAAGCGCACACAAAAACAGAACCGTTAATCCTGGTTTAAACAAACAAACAAACAAACAAACAATTGTCATCTCCTGATTGGCTTGGGATTGATGATCAGAAAATTTTCCTGATGATTATCAATATATACACTTTTTTTTAGATAGAAATAAATAGGCATATATAAAATACTAATACTTAAACCCTTAATTATCTAAGTTGCAAAGTCTTACCGCGGTATTCAGTGTCATATAATCCAAGTAAGCGCCACTAGATGGCGCTATATTAGCCTGCCTGACAATGCACAAGCTAACTTAGTAACAACTATACAAAACCTATTGTACATCGCCCCTTGTGGTCTCTGAAGTCTCCTCTTCCAGATTACTTTAAACAGAAGGCCAGATGAATGAACTGGAAAGCACACATATTAGGCATCTAATTTAAATTTCGGCTAATTTTATATCATCGATTCCGCAGAAACATATTGCTAAAATAACGTGCTGATTGATAATTGATATATTGATGACACAAATTATCTGTGGCCAGGAGTCCACTCTGGGTGGGAGGGGCATACACTCTCCCCTGACAATCACAGCAACACTAGCCAATTGTATGCATCTGCAAGCTCATGAATGCAGAAGAGGGCGGATAGCGCTTTAAGCAGAATGCGTCACGCTGCCCTGTGACACAGAATGAGCAGCAGTTTGAAAAAGATGAAAAAGTTTAAGATTTATGGGAGGAGTCTGAGCACTTTGTAATGGTCAGTAAGTTTTCTGACACGTGACTTAGCTCCTGCTATGGTAGCTATGAACAGTCGCTCTCTCACCAGCCCTCTTTTATTTTCATTTGAAGTTAAAGAGGGGGAAAAAGAAACCCTACAGCTCATTATGTTACTGAGAAACCAGAAAGAGTAACATTTATTTTCTTTATTTATTTATCCATATTATGTTAACGGCCGCAGCTGCATTTGTAGTTAAAAAAAAAAACTCGAACCCTCAGCATGTCTACTTCCCCGGTCTGTGTGTGCTCGTGTTTGTGTTTACTCACGTCTTTTAATGACATGTGGTTCTTAAAAAGAGCTTCTGACAGCCAGCAGGAGTAAAGTAGGACAACTTAAATATAGCCTGCTGGAGTAACCGGACACAGTGGAGGGAGTGGTGGTCATTCAGACACACACACACGCCAATGAAACAATGACAAAAGTGTTGTGCCGCAATGACTTCAAGAGACGCTATTAAGGGCACTGTGTGTGTGTGTGTGTGTGTGTGTGTGTGTGTGTGTGTGTGTGTGTGTGCGCTGTAACTTACTGGCGTATCTGTCAGCGCAGAGTCCCTGCATAAAACAGCAGCAACAAGTCATTAGCAATATACACCATATACACATTACATTATAAAATATACAAAATTCATGGTGAGATCAATTTCCACTAAAAAGTTAAGTCTCATTTCAATACACACCTCCTAAAATTAAAGAGAGTAATTAAAAAAAACATTAAAGAAATGAATAAATATTTATTTATTTTGTTGGTTTTCCCCCTCTCTTTTTGTGTGCGTGCGTGCGCGCGCGCATGTGTGTGTGTGGGGTGGGGGTGGGGGTGGGAAGGTGTCAAAAGTCCCTGAAGAAGAAGAAAAAAAAAAACTATATTAAAAATTACCTTTAAAAAGTTTTTTTTTTAATAAAAGCAAGTCCAAAGTACAGGACTCATTATTTATTTATTTATTTATTTATTTATTTATTGTTAGTCTTATAGGGAGCAGAATGTTTTGTCCAAGAAAATCATTAAGATGAATAAAAGGTTATATGGAGTCACTATACTTTGATGGATGGATGGAAAGAAAGAAAGAAGGGAAGGAAGGAAGGAGGAAAGGAAAGGGAGGAATACAAAGAAAAAAGATGAATAAAGTTATATGGAGTCACTATACTTCAATGGATGGAAGGAAGGAAGGAAGGAAAGAAGGAAGGAAGGAAGGAAAGGGAGGAAGACAAAGAAAAATGATGAATAAAGGTTATATGGAGTCATATACTCCAATGGATGGATGGAAAGAAAGAAGGCAAGGAAGGAGGAAAGGAAAGGGAGGAATACAAAGAAAAAAGATGAATAAAGTTATATGGAGTCACTATACTTCAATGGATGGAAGGAAGGAAGGAAGGAAAGAAGGAAGGAAGGAAGGAAGGAAGGAAGGAAGGAAGGAAGGAAGACAAAGAAAAATGATGAATAAAGGTTATATGGAGTCATATACTCCAATGGATGGATGGAAAGAAAGAAGGCAAGGAAGGAGGAAAGGAAAGGGAGGAATACAAAGAAAAAAGATGAATAAAGTTATATGGAGTCACTATACTTTAATGGATGGATGGATGGATGGAAGGAAGGAAGGAAGGAAGGAAGGAAGGAAGGAAAGGGAGGAAGACAAAGAAAAATGATGAATAAAGGTTATATGGAGTCATATACTCCAATGGATGGATGGAAAGAAAGAAGGCAAGGAAGGGTGGAAGGGGGAAAGGGGGAGGGAGGAAGGAAGGAAGAAAAGAAAGGGAAGGAGAGAGGAAATAGGAAAGCGGAAATGAAAGGGGGGAGGGAGGAAGAAAGGAAAGGGAGATGAAGAAAAAATTGGATCAGTCTAATAAAAGAAAAAAAACTAATGTTGTATGTTTTTGAATCGGTGACTTGCTATGGAATATATTTATTTAATTTACTTACTTACAATTATGGTCTGTTTAAATAAATGGTGTAAGGACCGTGTGTGTGCGTGCGTGCGCGTGTGTGTGTGTGTCGCTCACGTGAAGTCTGGTTCTTTGTCCTTCTTGCCCAGTCCAGGGATCCTGAACGCTTTTGTTCGGCTTTTCTTGTTATTGTCGGGTGCTTGAGTAGACAGGAACTCCTCAAAACCCACAGGGCCTGGCCAAAACACACACACCGTTTCCACAATGACACACACTTCAGGTCCTGCTACGCCTCTGCAGTCTAGACTGAAAACTATTTTGTGTGTAAAATATGTATAACTGTTTATAAACCAGGGAATCTAATGTACACCCTTTTACCTTCTATTTGTTAAATATATCTTATGCAGAACCAGCGTTACATTTTATTGCCTGTTTAGACAGAAACATGACTGATGACTATAGTGCATCTACATCCAGATCTAAACAGGTGTGCGGTACCTGGCCGGTCTTTCCCAGTGCCCTTCTGCTCAGTAAACTTCTGAATCAGACTCCTGACTCCAATGTTTTCCACGTTCTGCTTGAACTCCTCATAAACCTGAGCACAGAGGAGGAGGTGGTCACACACGAGCTGAACCATAAAAATCCAACTGAAATCTCAGTCAATCATCAATCAGGAGTCCTCACCTGTCCCACTTGGACATGTGTGTCCTCTATGGAGTGCGAGTAAGACTTGATCAGCTGCTTCATCTTCCGTAAGTGGTCCTCCTCGATGTCCTGGAACTTCTGCATGTTCAGAGTGCAGAGACGGCAATGACGGGGATTTAAAACGGACATGAAGTGGAAGAATACTGCATTCCCTTCATACAGCTCATCTCCTCTCTTTCAAATTTTAATTTTAAAAATGGTTCATGTTAAACCTGTTAGAAAATCTGCTGAGAGCTGATTGGACCACGTATATCCATTCTCTACAAATCCGAAGTCACAAACTGACTCGGTCCGATTTAGTTTAGTTTGCAGAACGAATCAAACACAGAAGGTTATAAGAACGCAAGAGCGTTGCTTCATGCTCCTGGTATTAAGTCTGGAAAATAAATCAACAGTGTACTGTGTTACTATTACAGAGTTACTCAGGGCTGAACATTAACGGTTGTCCGACTGTCCAGGACAACTGCACGTTTGGTCCGGACAAGTCAAATCCGCATCTGCCTGTCCAACGGGACGAGTCGAATATTTGCTGAAAATCATTTTTATAGTAATTATTTAAGAGTTACATCAATAAAGTTCCAACAAAGCTAGTTCAAATCCATCAGTGATCCGGCCGTGTTATTGTTTGCGAAATTCCAGGGTGCGTGTGTAAAAATAACCACGCCGTGATATCTAATTATAGATTATTAGACTTCATAAAAATTGGAGAAACGACAAACAAACCCCTCGATAAAATAAATATCTGTGATGAATCTTCATTTCATTCGGAAGTTCATTGTATTTTTCTTTCGTATGATTCACATTAACCATCACAAATGTCGTAAAATATTTTGCGGGAATTTTACGCCAGTGCCGAACTCATTTACAGTTTCTTTTCATTCATGGCGTGATTCTGTCCCCCTTATCATATCCAACTCATTTTCATTTCTTTAAATTAATTTATACTTCAAGTTTTACTGGATTAATCATGATTTAACTTTATTTCCTTCAGAAGTTTTGAATTTGCGTGAGTCTAACTCTTAAAACTGTGGGTTAGAACAACACACGCACCATAATGGGGCTTTGGATAGTTTTTGTTTACTGTTACAATTAAAGTTTGTTTTATCGAAAAATCATAAATCATTAAAGCATAATAATGATCATAACTATACCTGCTTTTTGATAACTTTTTTAACCACTTTTTCACTGAACTAGTAAATACATAGAAATAAAAAGGTTATGGTCAGGACGAGTGAAAAATCTTCCCGCTTGTCTGACTGGATTAAAAAGTTAATGTCGAGCTCTGAGACTGTAACCAATCTGTAGATTATTTTCCAACATCATCATCCTGAAGTCTTTAATTCCTCTTGCAGCACAGCAAATTTGCCAGCAATTACTTTTTTTTAATTAATTTACAAACATGCTATACATTTTATCCATTTATAAGTACAATTAACATTGTGGATTAATGTTTTCCCTCACCAGCCTTTTTTTTTTTTTTATAGCGTAAAAAACATAGCATAAAAGGACTGAAACTGGAGACTCCTTCCTTAAAATGTTAAACAACTCCGTACAGAAAATTTCGCCATATTGACAAACATTTCTCTTCGTTAAGCAATTCATATGTGACGCCTCACCGAATCCAGGGACACGTCGGCCGAAACGAATCCGAGATAATCGCAAAAGCAGCATTTTTTTTTAAATTTGTGATTTTTGTTTTTTTCCATCATGTGCAAGTTGAGATCTTGAAGAATGCAATTAGTATTTCAGATAATAGATTGTTTTTGTTGGAAAAGCATACAATTTTTGTTGCAAATTGTCTCGTTTTTGTCAGGACTGTAGCCTGCTGGGGGGTGTGGGTAAATTACCATATGGGCCATTCACATGATGATTTAAGTCTTTTGTTTTTTTTTTCCGCGAATCAGCTGCATGATGCGAGCTGAGCTCGTGGCTACTTAAGCTGCATACAGGCGTGTGATTTCACTATGGAATGAGCAAGCTAAACAGAGCACAGAGGAGCTGAAACACCGCGAAGCAAACAGACACACGGTATTTACATCGGAGATAACCATTTCTAGCAAAAAAAAAAACCCAACCTCGTTTTCCAGATTGAATGGAATACTTGAATGATCAGATGATACACGGACCGTTCTAGGATTACATTCCATCGGAGGCATTGGTGTGTGCAAGGCGCCGTTTCTCTTTCTGATGGGGTAAGTTTATTAATCTAAGGCTGTGTGGTTATTTTTGCATGTAACGGAGAGTGTTGTGGTTTGGTTAAGCCTAGGTCACAACCGGACGTACGATTTTTTGGCCGTGCGATTTTTGGGGTTTCCCAAATCGCTGCGTTTTTTTTTTTTGTTCACGGAGAAAGACGCGCGTTGGCCGTAAGTTTGTCTTGCAACCTGAAAAAAACGTAAGCGCCCGTAGAGTTTGTTTGACATGACAAAGAACCTCTGCGGCCGGTCTGCGGCTCGAAAATCAGCACATCATGCGCGCTCTCTCGTGCGTTTCTTGCGGTTTTTGTGTGTAGACCGGCCGTAGGAGCACGTACAGCCAGTTGTGACTGAGGCTTTACATGAAACTAGTGTTGTGTTACTTGTGTCATCATTGTGCTTGCTATCTTTCTTACGGTGTGAGTAATTTTTCAACCACAAAACGTTAAAGTATACTTTAGGACTTATTTTTGTACTTAATTGTTTTGGGCATACTTTGCATGGAAGGAAAATTGACGTGGTGATCTTTGTTTACATGAAAGAAGTATTGTGCTAGCTAGTAGGGGGTAGGGCTTTCCTTAATATCATGCAAATGAGCACCATTATGTGCCCGCCCTGCACCCAGAGTAGCCGAGATGGAAAACTTTGAGGGCGATTTTCTCCCTTTTCTGTTTTAAGAGGTATACACTTTCAAAAGGCCACACATTCTTCAAATATTGTCAGATCTCCACATGGAAGGCATCATTGGAAAGCTTAGAAACTGTACTTTCTGAATCTGTCAATAACTCAAAATGCCCCCGGGCCGACATGTGTCCCTGGATTCTGTTTTCTGACACATATATTACTCATCTTGTCCATGCAGATCATTCGCTGTTGCTATAGAAACAATAACATTCAAACGAACAAAAAAAAAAAAGTTTACGACCAGATTCGAGAATTTAACAGTACTGTGGTATGATAAAATAAAGAACTAGAAAAGCACTCGGAGAGCGCAGACCTCCGCCAAGAATCCTTTAATCCAGAAGGTGATCTGGATCACCGCCAAAATTTAATGGATTGTTACTTGTGCCCAGTCACACCTCTGGAAAAAAAAATTTCAGAGCAATCTGTTCATTACTTTTTCCGTAATGTTGCTAACAGACAAACCAACAAACAAACCAACGCTACCGAAAACATAACCTCCTTGGCGGAGGTAAAGATTACGGCTCTGTTCTTTCATTTTAGTTGTTTACTGTTGATCTGTGGTTGATGAGAAACGAGTTTAACTCTGTTTTACTTCTGGGTTCTGCTTGATGCATTTACGGGGGAAAAAGAAAAGAAAAAAAGAAAAGCAAACCATAAAAAAAAAAAAAAAAAAAGACTATGAAACAAAACAATAAAGAATACAGACTCGAGGAGTTCGGAAACTGCGACTGCAATGTGCAGCAGCTTTGCAACAAGTTCTGTACTAAGATAAAAGGATCAGCCGCCTTTGAAGTTTTACTATAGCTGTCGAAACCAGAATTAAAAATCTGCAGTTTTCTCCGACTCATTTACAGCCTGCTACTACATGACCTATAAAACTCATGTAAAAGGGCTGATTTTTGCTGAGCTCTCACAAGCGCTGGGTAGATGTTCATGTTTGTCACGCACACCAGCACGAAGATGTGTTTTGACTCCCACCCTCCAGGATGCACAGACATCACGGTGTCGCACTTGAGTTTAAGGTCAACACGCAATTTTAAAGGTCCCATGGCATGAAATTTTCACTTTCTGAGGTTTTTTAACGTTAAAATGAGTTCCTCTGACCTTCTTAAGTCACCCCAGTGGCTAGAAATTTCATAATGTGTAAACCAAACTATGCCCAACATTTGAGAATGGCGCGTCAAAACGGCACGTTGATAAACTCTTCCCTTTACTACGTCAGCAAGGGAGATGATCCCCACGCCCCCCCTCTGGATTCCCACCCACTGTATGGATTGCCCCGCCCAGTTGTAGTGAGGAGACCATAGAGGACACAACAACATGGCATCACCTAAGCGAGCGAAACATGGAAATTGCGTTGTACATGGATGTGACAACACAGAAAGGAGTCTGTTTTTACTGCCGACGGGAGAGCCCCTGAAGACGCAGTGGCTTAATTTTATTTACTTCAATAATACGCCGTCGAGTCTACCTAAGACGGTGTATGTTTGTCGGAAGCATTTTCCTGATGAATGTTTCCACAACTTGGGACAGTACAGGGCAGGTTTTGCACATCAACGGTCACTGAAGCCTGGGTCCGTACCAAGCATCCCTGCCGCATCAGCCACAAACACCGAACAAGTAAGTGTATAACTGGTCGTTTTGCTGCGTTTTAAAATCGGTGCGTTAGCCTAGCAATGGCTACATTAGCTGTGCAGCTAACCGCTTCCTGCAGTTAGCCAGGTACTCTGCGCTACAAAACTAAAAAGCATGCAGCATGCTCTGTTAAACTGAGTTTAGTCTGGAAATTGACTGTAACTTATGAGCTTATGTTTGACTATTGCTCCGCAATGCATGTCTTCTGTTGGATAAACGATATGTTGCTGTAGTTGCTGCTTCTATCCTCTTTGGTTATGGAGTGCGTGTTCAAGCCTAGGGTATTATACATTCGTAAACTACCACTCCGAACACTCTCACTCTCTGTTCTCTGTGTCACGTTGAGTTTACGAAAGGAGTCCGAGGGAGAACGGGGTTTTGTCTTAGCAGCGTGGCTACAGGCGCTGATAGCAGCGAGTATGTGTGTGTGCAGCTTGGTCAAGCCCCTCCCCCATGGCCCGCCCCCACCCTCTACCCTTCCCCGCCTCCTGCTTCTCATTAGCAAAACGACGCACTGGGAAAAGCGCTGAAATGGGGCTTTCTCCCAGGAGGCTATATTTACGTGCCGAGGGTTCATTTCGAGAAAGGCTGTGGATATAACATCCGGAAACCTCCATGAGCCCGTTTAAAGCATCAACAAACCACCATGCCATGGGACCTTTAAAAAATTTTTTTTTTTTTTATACAATAAGCTACTAATGAAAATTTTATTTAAAAGCACAAATGATCAAAATAAAACATTAGTTTAACTGTTAAATAATAAAAAGGTTTAATAATTAATACTACAGTTTAATATTAAAAATATCTTACTGTTACAGTATAATTGTTAACATTAAAGTTTAAAGCAGATACGCAGAGCCATGGCCTCACTTTCGTTTATAAATGCCTTGAGACCTCAAGAAACGGCACAGGAATAGTTTTAAACGTCAGCAATAAATCTAATACACACTACTGTTCAAAAGTTTGGGGTCACCCAGACAATTTTGTGTTTTCCATGAAAAGTCACACTTTTATTTACCACCATAAGTTGTAAAATGAATAGAAAATATAGTCAAGACATTTTTCTGGCCATTTTGAGCATTTAATCGACCCCACAAATGTGATGCTCCAGAAACTCAATCTGCTCAAAGGAAGGTCAGTTTTATAGCTTCTCTAAAGAGCTCAACTGTTTTCAGCTGTGCTAACATGATTGTACAAGGGTTTTCTAATCATCCATTAGCCTTCTGAGGCAATGAGCAAACGCATTGTACCATTAGAACACTGGAGTGAGAGTTGCTGGAAATGGGCCTCTATACACCTATGGAGATATTGCACCAAAAACCAGACATTTGCAGCTAGAATAGTCATTTAGCACATTAGCAATGTATAGAGTGGATTTCTGATTAGTTTAAAGTGATCTTCATTGAAAAGAACAGTGCTTTTCTTTCAAAAATAAGGACATTTCAAAGTGACCCCAAACTTTTGAACGGTAGTGTAGTATTTTTTACGATTAAAGTGATTTATATAGGTAGCGGTCTGAGTGAATGACCTTGACGTCTGCAACGTCACAGCAGGAAGTCTATCGGTCTCATCGCCATTTCCGCTATACTAAAACGCAGAGCTGACTGCAACTCCGATCCTCCATTTTGAGCTAATTTATCGCCATGCCACATACAGTGCCTTGAAAAAGTATTCATACCCCTTGAACTTTTTCACATTTTTCCACCTTACAACCACGAACTTAAAAGTTTATTGAGATTTTATGTGATAGACCAACACAGAGTAGCACATAATTGTGAAGTGAAACGAAAATGATAAATGGTCTTCAAAATTTTAAACAAATAAAAATCTGAAAAATGTGGTGTGCATTAGTATTCAGCCCCCTGTACTCTGATACCTCTAAATACAATCCAGTGCAATCAATTGCCTTCAGAAGTCATCTAATTAGTTAATAGAGTCCTACTGTGTGTAATTTACTCTCAGCATAAATACACTTGTTCTGTGAAGGCCTCAGTGGTTTGTTAGAGAACACTGAAGAACAAACAGCATCATGAAGACCAAAGAACTCACCAGACAGGTCAGGGATAAAGTTCTGGAGAAGTTTAAAGCAGGGTTAGGTTATAAAAAAAAATATCCCAAGCTCTGAAGATCTCAAGAAGCACTGTTCAATCCATCATTCAAAAATGGAAAAAGTATGGCACAACTGCAAACCTACCAAGACATGGCCGTCCACCTAAACTGACAGAGCGAGCAAGGACAGCACTGGTCAGAGAAGCAGCCAAGAGGCCCATGATCACTCTGGAGGAGCTGCAGAAATCCACAGCTCAGGTGGGAGAATCTGTGCACAGGACAACTATAAGTCGTACACTCCACAAATCTGGCCTTTTTGGAAGAGTGGCAAGAAGAAAGCTATTGTTGAAAGACAGGCATAAGAAGCCATGTAAGGGACACAGAAAACATGTGGAAGAAGGTGCTTGAGACCAAAGTTGAACTTTTTGGCCTAAATGCAAAGCGCTATGTGTGGCGGAAAACTAACACTGCTCATCACCCTGCACACACCATCCCCACTGTGAAACATGGTGGTGGCAGCATCATGCTATGGGGATGCTTTTCTTCAGCAGGGACAGGGAAGCTGGTCAGAGTTGATGGGAAGATGGATGGAGCTAAATACAGGGCAATCCTGGAAGAAAACCTGTTGGAGGCTGCAAAAGACTTGAGACTGGGAAGGAGATTCACCTTCCAGCAAAACAATGACCCTAAACATACAGCCAGAGCTACAATGGAATGGTTTAGATCAAAGAATATTCATGTGTTAGAATGGCCCAGTCAAAGTCCAGACCTAAATCCCATTGAGCATCTGTGGCAAGACTTGAAAACTGCTGTTCACAGACGCTCTCCATCCAATCTGGCTGAGCTTGAGCTATTTTGTAAAGAAGAATGGGCAAAAATTTCAGTGTCTAGATGTGCAAAGCTGGTAGAGACATACCACAAAAGACTTGCAGCTGTAATTGTAGCAAAAGGTGGCTCTACAAAGTATTGACGCAGGGGGGCTGAATACTAATGCACACCACATTTTTTCAGATTTTTATTTGTTTAAAATTTTGAAGACCATTTATCATTTTCATTTCACTTCACAATTATGTGCTACTCTGTGTTGGTCTATCACATAAAATCTCAATTAAAAACTTAAGTTCGTGGTTGTAAGGTGGAAAAATGTGAAAAAGTTCAACGGGAATGAATACTTTTTCAAGGTACTGTAGATGTGTTGCTGGCGGGTGCAGCAACATGACAGAAGGTGGATTTACGTTGCATTCATGGCCCAAGAATGTTCAAACTGCAAAGATTTGGACGCGTTTTGTGAGAAGTTCACGGGCACATTGGGCGCCTACGAAGTGGTCTCTCCTCTGCTCTGCACATTTTACTGAAGACTCGTACGAGAACTCTGATCTGTTGAGGAGCGTTGGCTATAAGCCTGTACTGAAAGAGGGTGCAGTACCAACAATTAAAGGAAATGAAAACTACAAGAAAAGGAAAGTAAGTTCAGGTGCACCAGTTCTCCCGGAGTGTGAGCCAAGGGTTGTTGGTAAAACCCAGGACGGAACAGGATATATCGCTCAGGCAGTGACTTCCCCGCGGTTGTTGCTAAAACCAGTGACGTCCCGTCCCGTGTTTTAGTAATTGCCTGAGCCAAGCAGTAATGGCGGAGTACTCAGTATGGAGAATGAGTGGAGCAGCCGTCTGATTTCTCCGCTGGATATTGCTGCCATCTCGCCCTTACGTGGAAGAAGGAAATGAACGGAGAACTGAATGAACAACTGAAAGTCAGATTGCTTCAAAACAAATTGGCCACAAGGTCGGCCTTCAAGAAGCGAGAACACAGACGGGTAAGCGCCGACTCTCATTTGGATACAAAACAACAAAAACACTCGTTGTTTACCTGCATTTAGATTAGTACATGTAACTTGCATTGTGTGTTTAAGTTAGCGGTATAAGATTATTTAATTTGCTTCAGAACGTGATTGTCTCAGTTCATCTGATTATTTAATTAGCCTTTTAAGTTTTATCAGTGAAAATGCATGCATGTACATGTATGTTGCATAAGTTATAACACCCATCCTGTTTTAATGAGAGTCAAAACACAAATCAGTGAAGTCAAATCAGTCTTAGTTGAGCGAGTCGGTAATGCTATTTCTTACTTTCACCATAAATTTTTATTGATATGACTTTGGTCTATTGCTGTAAAAGGCCTCGGCCTTAAAACCGGTTCCCGCAGTGACGTCACGCGCTCAGGGCTGGCTGGCTCAGTGGGGCAACTCCAATGCCAACTTTGCTGTCGATTTTAACCAGGGCTTTGAACCGGTTCAAGGAACGAAAACCGGGAACTTTTTCTATTTCACATGGAACAGAAACGAAACCAGAAACTTTATTATTTTTTATGTTCCGGAACAGAAACGCTTATTAAAAATAATGGTAACCGGTTAATACTGGTTTTTATTTCGTTCCTCAAAGTTTCCGTAGCCTACAAATAAAGTCATTCTTCTCCTGCGCAAGTTTCTATGACCCGCTGGGGTTCACTTCCTGTGTGACGTTCGCTGACTGAATGGAGAGAGCGGGAAGGTGGACTACTATCACGTCTCCACGTGATAAGTGAGTAAGTGCATTACTGAGTGTCTGAGCAAAGAAGAGCCTGAACGTTGCAACCTCCCTATTGGCTGTTTGTAAAAATGTATCAATTGTTGCCCTTCCCACGGGAATCATCGCGGGCTCGAGAGACGAGACCTGACGAGTTAGTTCGTTGGTAGCAGAACAAAATGTCTGGACACAAATCGGGTTTTCAGAAAAGGAAAGAAAATAAACGGAGGGTCGAAAATACAAAAAAGGAGGCAGAAAATGCAAAACGAGTTTTAAGGTAGGACAAATGGTTACTTTTCTGAGGCAGCCCGCCGTGGCTGCAGGCTTTCAGTTGTTTCATTGAATGGTTAGTTTTCTGAGGCAGCCCGCCATGGCTGCCTGCAGGCTTATTTATTATAGCCCATTTAGTTAAAATAGTTGATCTAAAATGTTTATAGTTATGTGATGGTTGCGCGATGTTGCACCCGGGTCCAGATTAGGGCAGAACCGGCCCTGGCTACATTTCAGGTGTAGTTTGTTTTATGTATGTATGTACTTGCATAGATGTGTACTTGGTCTTCCAATATGGCGCCTAACAAAATCTTGCGGCGCGGTGACGTCATGCGGTAGCCCTCTATAGGGCCTGACTAGCCTTTGGTAACACACTAAACGAATTATCTTTCATTTTTGGCACTTTTTCTGTTTGTGTAGATGGGAAGACATACTGAGAATCCAAATCGCCAACATTTGAAATAATTGTTTTGAATTATTTCTTGTCTTATTTAATGAAGGTTGTAATAGAATTAGCCTACATTTGGCTTAAGCTGGATGAGACAGAGACATAATTTTATAGCCATTTGTTAAACAGGGAACATAATTAACCGTTCCGGGAACGAAATGTTTTTGTTCTAACCGGTTCGGGAACGTCTATTTAATGGTGGAACCCAAAACCGGAAACGTTAAAATTCCGTTTCTGTTCGGAACGAACCAATAGGAAAAAAATTCTGGTTCAAAGCCCTGATTTTAACTCTCAAATCTATATTTTTATTTCCATTTATGCAGCATACAAGAGTCAAGGATGGAGATACTATCCACTCAGAAATGTATTTAAAAATAAAGGCTCTGCGTACCTGCTTTAAGTGTTACTATTAGTTTACAGCATTAAAGTTTAGGTCTTAAATGTTACAGTTTAATATTAAAGCTCGTGCTACTTTTGTAGTTTAATCACTTACCAGTTTAACAATATACAACTGTATAATTATTACAGTAATTGTTGATGTTACAGTACAATCGTAATAACACTACACTTTAAATGTTAAAATTAGTTTTATATTGCAGTTTAATTGTTGAACTTAAACTGTCATACCTATGAAACTCATTATTAACATTGCAGTTTTATATTAAAGTATAATTGTTAATATTACAGTTTAATGTTTAAATAATATTGACTGGCGTTGAGTGGTCCATCAGATCTATTCCATTCAGCTAGCATGATACTGAACGAGTCAAAGACGAGTAACTGAATGGAATATGTCTGATAGACCACGAAAAAAAGCCAGCCATTATTATTATTATTATTATAATACATACACATTCCTTTTGGGTGTTCAATGCATCTTTCTCTTTCAAAATTCTCTTAAAATATTCTGTATTTAACGAAACTAACCTGGTGGCCATGTTTGTTTACTAATAGTCACAGTCGCTCGCTAGTGCGGAAGCTTTATGTCTCCGACGTGTGACGTCATGTTGTCTTGACAACCATGCAATATTGTAAACCACATTCAACGCTCATTCTCCATTGGCTAGAGTGACGTAATACACGTAGCATAAGCGATATGCTAGCAATATTGCATGCTATCGAAGCAAATGAATGAAACCGGCTAGAAGGGAATAAAATGTTTTCATTCCATCGAAAAAAAGTGTCCTGTATGTATAATAATAAACATAGAAACGAGTGTTTTACTGGGAAATACGCCACTTGTATTTTCATCCGAGCTCCATCCAGGACATGGAGAACCAAAACCGTGACATAAATCTCTGTGTCAGTCGTAAGGAAATCGATGAATTGTTTTGATAAATTTGGGGACTTTTTGTTTGTGAATGTGTCAATATTAGAAAAAGAAAATCAGGTTGGCTTGAAGATATGAAGTTTATCTTCTCGTGTTGAAAAACTCGCATTTTTCAAACGAAATACATCACGGATCTGAGTGACATAATTCCTGATATTTCACTCCGATGACGTCACTACCAGTGTTTTCCCGCTGACTAGATGCGCGTTGTCAAAATGGCAAACCAGTTCAAAATTAAAATTCTTTTGACTAACTTGTGCATTTTTTTTTGTGGGTGTGTCCATATGACAGAACATTACACGATGGCGCAAAGATATGAAGCTTATCTTCTTGTGTTGAAAAACATGTTCACTACTCGATAGGGTGCATCAGTTGACCCCTAAAAATGAAAAGTTCCTCCGAGCATGATGCATTTTTGTTTTTATGTTCCTTTTGGTAAGAAAACGCACTGGGTGAAATATTTTGACAAAATTCAAAAGTTTAATGGCAGCACCAGGAGCTCAAAGTTATGGAAAAAGCTGCTATTTTATGACTTTTATGACAAAATTTCAATCACTTTTCATGAAACCTGATGGCAGCTTATAGAGTATACCAAATATCTTAGATACACATTTTTAGTACATATTCTAAATATATTCTCAAGCACAGTTTGAGTTTTAGCTGTTCATTGAATCATTGTTCAACTACTTTTAAACAATACAAATGTATTATGAATCACATTAATGCTTCTCAATCCCTTGCAAAGGTTCTTAACATGATCTCTGGCTCACAAGAAATCAGTAAATGGAGTCCAACATTGTGATTCAAACCTTACGCGAAAACATAAAATAAGCGTTTTTTGGCAAAAAATGAACCTCATGGTGCCACCATTAGACTTTTGAATATGGTCAAAAAATTTTACAGGATGTCTTTATTGGTGAAAAGGAACAGCCAAACAAAAATGCATCAGATTTTATGAAAGTGAGGCCAACTGATGCAGCCTACTATTCAAAGATTTGCGCACACAATCTTGTAATATCCTCTATATAATTGTTAATATTACAGTTTAACACTACAGTTTAATTGTTAATATTACAGTTGACCATTAATATAAGTGTATAATTGTTAGTTTATTGTAATTGTTAACATTACAGCACAATAGTAATAACACTGATTTAAATATTAAAATTACAGTTTGATATTAAAGTTTAATAACATTAATTAAAGCTCCAGTTTAGTATTAAAGTGTTAATGTTACAGTTTCATATTGCAGATTAATTATTAACAGTAAAGTATAATATTACAGTTTAATTATTACTACAGCTCAATACTTATGTTAATATTAATTGTAAACTTGTACATTAAATTTATGGAGCTGCTCTTTAACGCGATGAGGAGGTGAATTATGAATCTCTGTGGCTGCTTTTCCTGCTCATCCAACATGCTGTGTGTGTGTGTCTGTGTTTTTCTTCACAGAATGGTGTTAATTCTATTCTGTCACGATGATTTATGATGTACTGCATCGCTGGCATGGGACGAGACATCCTGCAGCTCCCCGGGCTCTGCCTCGAACACTAGCTATCTGAGGCCATCTTTAAATAGAGAACGCTTCCAAGCTCCCGAGAATTGAAGTTCTTTTAACAAGACCTTAAGTAATCTGATCTTAGTAGAAAGATCAGAGGGGCCTCTGGATTTTGTTTCTTTTATTAACTGTAAATGAACGTTGAGAATACTAGTTTTAGAAACTGCAGGGCTTCTGGTAAAAGTAGTTTTAAAGGATGTCACTGAGCAAATGTTTTTTAGAAAAGATGTTTTTGAAAGCTACTTTTGGAATAAAAAAACAGCTTTATGGTCTCCAATTGAGAGCAAAAAATATTTATAAATGAGCCTCGGCACTACAATAACCAGTTTTAAAGACGCCCTCCGGTTTTACTTGGGGGCTGCATGAACAAAAGCTCAGAGGCTGCAACGTCAAATAAAGTAGTTACAGAAGAGCTTATACGTTATAAAAATGTTTTCACAGGGCTGCTACATTATGAAACAAGAGTGTATGTACTTCAACATTACAGAACGTCATGAAAAAGCAAATCTCAGAAGGACCTCTACGTTACAAAAAGGCGTTTTAGATGGGCTTCCACATTAAAAATATAAAAAGTCAAAAAAAAAAAAAAAGCCTTTACATTGTGATAAACTAGTATTCAATGGACTTTTACATTACAACAAGTAGTTTTAAAAGGGATTCTACTTTACTACAAGTTTTAAATGGATGTTTCAATTAATAAAAGTGATTTTCAAAAGGGGTTCTACATTATACAAGTTTTAAATAGGCTTCTATTTTCGATGGTTTTCTGCTCTACGAGACTAGTTTTAGGGGGTTTGTACAAAATGTAAAAGTAGTTCTCAGTGGGCTTCTATTTTAATGAAAAAGCTTTAAATGGGCTGCAAAGTTTTAGATCGGCATCTACATTATGAAACATTTGTTTTAAATGGTCTAAAAAAAAAAAAAAAAAGAAAAAAAAAAAAAACACAGCAGTTTGAGGAACCCCAACATAAAAGTAATTTTAGAGGAACCCCAACATAAAGCACTTTAAGAAGAACCCCAATATTAAAAAAAGCAGTTTTAGGGGAACCCCAACATAAAAAAGCAGTTTTAGGGGAACCCCAACATAAAACACTTTAGAAGAACCCCCAACATTAAAAAAAGCAGTTTTAGAGGAACCCCAACATAAAATAAGCAGTTTTAGGGGAACCCCAACATAAATCACTTTAGAAGAACCCCCAACATAAAAAAAGCAGTTTTAAAGGAACCTCAACATAAAAGAAGCAGTTTTAAAGGAACCTCAACATAAAAGAAGCAGTTTTAGGGGAATCCCAACATGAAAAAAAGCAGTTTTAGGGGAACCCCAACATAAAGCACTTTAGAAGAACCCCCAACATAAAAAAGTAGTTTTAGAGGAACTTCAACATAAATAAATAAATAATAAAAAAGCAGTTTTAGAGGAGCCTCAACATAAATAAATAAATAAATAAATAAATAAATAAAGCAAGCAGTTTTAGAGGAACCTCAACATGTTTTTTTTAAGTTTTAGGGGAACCCCAACATAAAGCACTTTAGAAGACCCCCAACATAAAAAAGCAGTTTTAGAGGGACTTTGAGGGGCGGCACGGTGGTGTAGTGGTTAGCGCTGTCGCCTCACAGCAAGAAGGTCCTGGGTTCGAGCCCCGTGGCCGGCGAGGGCCTTTCTGTGCGGAGTTTGCATGTTCTCCCCGTGTCCGCGTGGGTTTCCTCCGGGTGCTCCGGTTTCCCCCACAGTCCAAAGACATGCAGGTTAGGTTAACTGGTGACTCTAAATTGAGCGTAGGTGTGAATGTGAGTGTGAATGGTTGTCTGTGTCTATGTGTCAGCCCTGTGATGACCTGGCGACTTGTCCAGGGTGTACCCCGCCTTTCACCCGTAGTCAGCTGGGATAGGCTCCAGCTTGCCTGCGACCCTGTAGAAGGATAAAGCGGCTAGAGATAATGAGATGAGATGAGAGGGACTTTGAAATATAATTTTAAATGAGCTAACTGATGGAGAATTTCAGAGGAGTTTCTACAATATGAAAAAAATAATTTGAGAAAGGCTTCCATGTTATGAAAGAGTAGTTTTAGAGGAGATTCTACAACAGGAAAATGTGATTTTAACTAAATTTACGATATCAAAAAGTAGTTTTAGAATGGATCCTACATTTTGAAAAAATTGCAAGGAACCTCTGGGATTTTTTTTTTTTGCCATTTTAATACTTGGAAACTTCAAAAATGTTGGAAAAGTAGCTCTGAGAATGGTCTCGGGGGAGGGGAGGAAATCTGTTGACGTACACACCTGTGCAGACTCGCTCATCTTCTGCTCAAAGTCTCCTCCAGTGCGGTTAAACTTATCTACAGATGCTGCAAACGACTCGGCCGCCTTCTTAGACTTTAGCTCAGCCTGAAAACAAGAGACAGGTCAATATAAATAACAACTCAATAAAATAATATAAATTATACATGAATGCAAGTGCACATCCTCCCTTCAGAAAAAGTAAATGTATAATTAGTTTACCGCACGACACTCACTGACCACTTTATTAGGAACACCCACACACCTGCTGTTTGATGCAGTTCTCTAATCAGCCAATCCCAGCACGATGCATAAAATCATGCAGATATAAATCAAGAGCTTCAATTAAATGTTCACAATGTTCAAACATCAGAATGGGGAAAAATTGTGATCTCCAAGTGTGACTTTCTTTCACTGTGGCATGGGTGTTGGTTCGAGTATTTCAGAAACTGCTGATCTGGGGTTTTCATACACAACAGTCTCTAGAGTTTACACAGAATGTGGTGCGAAAAACAAAAATCAAGTGTGAGTGAGTGAGTGACAGTTCTGTGGGTGGAAACAAACGCCTTGTTGATAAGAGAGGTCAGAGGAACATGGACAGATTGGGTAGAGCTTTTTTTTTTTTTTGCCAGGAAGGATATAGTAACTCATATAATCACTCTTTACAACCGTGGTGAGCTGAAAAGCATCTCAGCATGCAACAGAAAACCACATTGGGTTCCAGTCCTGCAGCCAAGAACAGGGATCTTAGAATCAACAACAAGTTCCTATTAAGGTGGCCAGTGAGTGTATATTTCTAATAATCACATCATTCTTAGATCACACGTGGAGGAGTCTTTCGAAAGCATCGCATTTTCTAACTACTGTCTGAACTTCCCAAGACTTTTTTTTTTAAATTGTCTAACAAAATATAAACAAACAGCATTATCCTAAAACACACCTTTTCCAGCTCCTTCTGAGGAGCTCCTTCTTTACGTAGCCGTTCCAGCTCTGTACATTTAGCATGATATCCTTCTCTAGCCTTCTGCAAGTGTCCGGTCTGTACCTGCAGAGCCTGAACTGCCTCCAGAGTACTCATCACCTCTTCCTTCGTCTGCCGAAACACAAGCTTTGTTAATCTAGTACGATGCACATGTAACTCAAAACAAGCTTAAATACTTTTTTTTTTTTAAAGTGTATAAACCATATAGTGGGCTGAGCGATGTAGTCTGGTATCTAGTGCTTCTTACTTGAACAGCAACAACAAAAAGAGGCCATGCCTACAAGCAACAGCTAGCAGAGGCACAATGTCTTGATTGTACAGTAAATCCAATCTGAACTATTCAGGGAGTGCCACCAAAATGTAAAAGAATGTCTTCCATTCACACCGTTACAAGTAACTTTCTAAATACCTTTTACATGTAAAAACTTTTTTTTTTCCTTTTTAAATATGTTTTACTTGGGTAAATAAATATCTTACTTTACATTAATTTCTTTTCTTTTTTTTTTTTAAACTGAAAGTTTTGCTCATTTTGTTTTGTTGAGATTGCTCAAGTTATTTGCTTCTCCATTTCTTGTCACATTTCCTCTAGTCATTTCACGTTCACACGAATACAGTGTTTCACCAATCAAACTTTTGTAATTTTTTGTGCTTGCAATTCCTTTCGTGTACAAATAGTGTTACTGAGCATAAAGGTGCAGTTTACACAATAATGAGTTGTGCAAACCTGGATAATGAAATATGAAGAGAAGAAAGAGGAAAAGGAACCTCAATATGTTAAAGAATGTTGACACTGATAGTTTTAGGGAGCTGTAGAAAGAAAAGCTTAAAAAGGCTTCCAAGTTAAAAAAAAACAAAACAAAAAAAAAACTTTTAAATTGCTAAAGCAATAGAATTGCCATAGAAATCTATATTACAAAATGTAGAGGCAATTTCACATTACTAAAGTAGTTTTTAAATGTAATTTTACATCACTAAAGTAGCTTCAGACGCAATTTCACATTACTAAAGTAGTAGCTTCAGAGGCTATTTCACATTACTAAAGTAGCTTTTAGATGTGATTTCAGATTACTAAAGTAGCTTTAAGAGGCAATTTCACATTACTAAAGTAGCTTTTAAATGTAATTTTACATCACTAAAGTAGCTTCAGACGCAATTTCACATTACTAAAGTAGTAGCTTTAGAGGCAATTTCACATTACTAAAGTAGCTTTTAGATGTGATTTCAGATTACTAAAGTAGCTTTAAGAGGCAATTTCACATTACTAAAGTAGCTTTTAAATGTAATTTTACATCACTAAAGTAGCTTCAGACGCAATTTCACATTACTAAAGTAGTAGCTTTAGAGGCAATTTCACATTACTAAAGTAGCTTTTAGATGTGATTTCAGATTACTAAAGTAGCTTTAAGAGGCAATTTCACATTACTAAAGTAGCTTTTAAATGTAATTTTACATCACTAAAGTAGCTTTAGAGGCAATTTCACATTACTAAAGTAGCTTTTAGGTGTGATTTCAGATTACTAAAGTAGCTTTAAGAGGCAATTTCACATTACTAAAGTAGCTTTTAAATGTAATTTTACATCACTAAAGTAGCTTCAGATGCAATTTCACATTACTAAAGTAGTAGCTTTAGAGGCAATTTCACATTACTGAAGTAGCTTTTAGATGTGATTTCAGATTACTAAAGTAGGTTTAAGAGGCAATTTCACATTACTAAAGTAGCTTTAGATGAGATTTCAGATTACTAAAGTAGCTTTAAGAGGCAATTTCACATTACTAAAGTAGCTTTTAAATGTAATTTTACATCACTAAAGTAGCTTTAGAGGCAATTTCACATTACTAAAGTAGTAGCTTTAGTAATGTGAAATTGCCTCTAAAGCTACTACTTTAGTAATGTGAAATTGCCTCTAAAGTAGTAGCTTTAGAGGCAATTTCACATTACTAAAGTAGCTTTTAGATGTGATTTCACATTACTAAAGTAGCTTTAAGAGGCAATTTCACATTACTAAAGTAGCTTTAGATGAGATTTCAGATTACTAAAGTAGCTTTAAGAGGCAATTTCACATTACTAAAGTAGCTTTTAAATGTAATTTTACATCACTAAAGTAGCTTTAGAGGCAATTTCACATTACTAAAGTAGTAGCTTTAGTAATGTGAAATTGCCTCTAAAGCTACTACTTTAGTAATGTGAAATTGCCTCTAAAGTAGTAGCTTTAGAGGCAATTTCACATTACTAAAGTAGCTTTTAAATGTAATTTTACATCACTAAAGTAGCTTTAGAGGCAATTTCACATTACTAAAGTAGCTTTTAGGTGTGATTTCAGATTACTAAAGTAGCTTTAAGAGGCAATTTCACATTACTAAAGTAGCTTTTAAATGTAATTTTACATCACTAAAGTAGCTTCAGATGCAATTTCACATTACTAAAGTAGTAGCTTTAGAGGCAATTTCACATTACTGAAGTAGCTTTTAGATGTGATTTCAGATTACTAAAGTAGGTTTAAGAGGCAATTTCACATTACTAAAGTAGCTTTAGATGAGATTTCAGATTACTAAAGTAGCTTTAAGAGGCAATTTCACATTACTAAAGTAGCTTTTAAATGTAATTTTACATCACTAAAGTAGCTTTAGAGGCAATTTCACATTACTAAAGTAGTAGCTTTAGTAATGTGAAATTGCCTCTAAAGCTACTACTTTAGTAATGTGAAATTGCCTCTAAAGTAGTAGCTTTAGAGGCAATTTCACATTACTAAAGTAGCTTTTAGATGTGATTTCAGATTACTAAAGTAGCTTTAAGAGGCAATTTCACATTACTAAAGTAGCTTTAGATGAGATTTCAGATTACTAAAGTAGCTTTAAGAGGCAATTTCACATTACTAAAGTAGCTTTTAAATGTAATTTTACATCACTAAAGTAGCTTTAGAGGCAATTTCACATTACTAAAGTAGTAGCTTTAGTAATGTGAAATTGCCTCTAAAGCTACTACTTTAGTAATGTGAAATTGCCTCTAAAGTAGTAGCTTTAGAGGCAATTTCACATTACTAAAGTAGCTTTTAGATGTGATTTCACATTACTAAAGTAGCTTTAGATGAGATTTCAGATTACTAAAGTAGCTTTAAGAGGCACTTTTACATTTCTAAAGTAGCTTTAGATGAGATTTTAGATTATTAAAAGTAGCTATAGATGCAATTTTACATTACTAAAAGCAGCTTTAACTGGGTTTCTTTTTGATGTAAAAAGTAGTACAAGGCGACTTGTACGTTTCAAAAAAATTATTTTAAATGTGTTTCTACATTATAAAAAGTAGTTTTTGATTATCTTATACATTACGAAAAATGTATTGAGGGGATTCTACTGTACAAAGGTTTTTGAGAAGCATCTACTTTAAGAAAAAAAACACTGTGCTTCTACATTACAAAACATTTTAATCATGAAAGTAATTTCAGAAGGGTCTCCATATTTCAGATAGTAGCTTTCAGTGGGCTTCTACATTATGAAATAAGTATTTACACCAGCATCTACACTTCAAAATGTTAACTCTTTATCCTTAAAGCAGTTGCTACAGCCACCCTTGTATATGTATATACTGTTCACCCTTAGAACATATTTACAAGAAAAAAAAAGTCTAAAGACAAGGTTTTGTTCACATCAGTTTTCTCCTTCATTATGTTGAAACAATCATGACGTATACATTTTTGAAAAGAGGGCAGGACACAGAATACAAAAATCACTCAGTTATGTTTCAACCTTTACCAACTCACAGGTAGTGTCTGAAAGGTGAGCAATACCTGTGTGAAAACCAATCTTCACATTTTGCATGAATTCATGTCAAATGGTGTACAATAAAATGATAACTGCAACTTTACAAAGGTGCTTTATAGAACGTTGTTCAATTATCTTTTCAAAATTCATACATTTTATCATAAATATTCACCTGGGATACCTGAAAAGGGTAAAATACGTATGTAGAGGCAAATTCAGAGTCATCAAATGTGGTCATTATGGTGCATACACGCCAGCGTCATATGTCATCATTATGGGATATACATGGGGTCGTCATATTTCGTCATTAAGGGGTAAAGAGTTAAGAGGAGCCCCGGGATTTTTTTTAAATTACTAGGAAATGTCTAGAAAAAGAATAACCTAGATGTCTCAGTACTCAACAACTACAGGCCCATATCCAATTTGCCATTCGTTGGTAAAATAATTGAAAAAATTGCTTTTAATCAATTAACTGCCTTCCTGACATTAAACGGATGTTTTGATAAGTTTCAGTCAGGTTTTCGTGCCAATCATGGCACTGAAACAGCTCTTACTAAAGTCATGAATGACCTACATCTTAATTCTGATGCTGGTAAAACATCAGTCTTGGTGCTTTTAGACTTAAGTGCTGCATTTGACATGGTAGATCATTCCATACTGTTACATCGACTGGAGCATTGGGTTGGATTTACTGGTATAGTAATCAACTGGTTAAAATTTTACCTACAACAAAGATTTTTTTATGTGGCCACTGGAGGCCACAGTTCATCACCCGTGTCCTTGAACTGTGGGGTTCCCCAGGGCTCAATCCTGGGACCATTACTATTCAACCTTTATATGCTCCCACTTGGACAAATTATTAAGAATAACTCAATAAACTTCCATAGCTATGCAGATGACACTCAGCTTTACTTAGCCATGTCACCTAATGACTACGCCCCTCTTAAGTCTCTTCATAGATGCATTGACCAAATTAACAAATGGATGTCTCACAATTTTCTTCAGCTGAACGCAGATAAAACTGAAGCAATTATATTTGGCAAAAAGGAGGAAAGGCTTAGGATTGCCACTGTTCTTGAAACTAAGCGGCTTAAAGCAAAGGATACTGTCAAAAACCTTGGTGTCCTTACTGACAGCGAACTTAACTTCAACAGTCATATGAAAGTGGTAAAAAAGTCTGCATTCTATCACCTAAAAAACATTTCTAAACTCAGGTCTCATGTCAAAACATGATCTAGAAAAACTTATTCATGCTTTCATCTCCAGTAGGGTTGATTACTGCAATAGCCTTTTCACAGGTCTTCCAAAAAAGACCATCAAAGAGCTTCAACTAATCCAAAATGCAGCAGCAAGGGTTCTTACAAGAACAAAAAGGGTAGTCCATATCAGTGCAGGTCTCTGCACTGGCTCCCAGTGAGCTATAGAATTGACTTTAAGGCATTACTTCTATTTAAAACATTACATGGGATGGGACCCAGCTACCTACTGGATATGTTTCAATTATATGCACCAACTAGGTCTCTAAGATCACAGGAGAAAAACTTGCTAGTAATACCAGCTGTCAAAACGAAGTGTGGTGAAGCAGCCTTTAGTTGCTATGCTGCTAAGCTTTGGAACCAACTTCCAGATGAGATCAAAAATGCTCCTACTGTTGTTAGTTTTAAATCCAGGCTCAAGACAAAGCTGTTTTCAGATGCTTTCACTTGATTAATTTTTACCTAAAGTGTAATTAATTTCCTTTAATATAATTTCTTTTAATTTTGATTTTAATTTCTTTTTAATCTTGGATTTTAATGATCTACTTTTACTTTAATTCTTTGTTACTGTTCTTATGCTTTTATTTTTTGTGAAGCACATTGAATTGCCTGTGTGTATGAAATGCGCTATACAAATAAACTTGCCTTGCCTAGAAGTAATTTTTAGAGAGGTCTCTAGTTTTAAAACTGTAGATTTTTGGAGAAGGGGGAAAAAAAATGAAGTGAAACAACTTTTTAGAGAAAAGGAAAAAAAAAAGTATGTTGGCTTCAGTTTTTAGCTAAACTATTATTTGCAAAAGGAAACAGCTTGAATAAAAATGCAAATGCTTCTAGTAATAAAAGCTACTGTATGAAAATTAGCAGTAGGAAAAAGCGATTATGGTAATTTGCTCTTCATAAACACAGCAGGAGCCATCTGTTTGAGACTCGGAGCAGATGGAAGCAACTGAATTTACAGTAGATGCACCATTACCTTACGGTGAACTTTGACCTGCTCCTCGCTGTACTTGCTGATGTCACGGATGAGGTCGTTCATCTTCCTCATCAGCTCCAGGTGGCAGAGGGCGACTTTGTCTGACGACATCCGGAACAAGTCCCACATGGGGGCAAACGTGCTGTGAGGGGGAAGAAAGCACAGATATTCACACCACCTCCGATGCCATTCTGAAATATTTTGAGCATAGTTACGTTGTCGAAGACGCATTTCAGCATGACGTATTGTTATAAGACTGTCAGACAGTGACGCTTAGGGCTTGTGCAAAAATATTGTATCAATCATTATTTCATTTGATTCGATATTGAGCTGTAAAATTTATGGATCGATCCTTTAAGCTAATACAGTGTTTTCCCCAGAAAAAAAAAAAGCAAGCCTTAAATTCTGGCATGATAATACACAGAATTGAGCACCATCAGCACGAAGTGAAACTAGAGGGGTGCGGGGGCGTGGTCCTCCCGGAAAATGTTTTGAAAATCGATGCTCTCAGGTGCATTTTCAGGGTCTCAGAGGTTTTAGATCCATGATTATAGGATCGATTTTACCAGTGTTTCAATGATTTCTGACCTAAATAGTATTAATATATACACATTTGAAATTTCACCTTAAAGTTCAACATGCAAGTTAAACTGTTTTGTTATAGATTACTGAGGTCTATGATCGATTGAAGATCTACGGGGATCCCTTAATTATCTATCAAGTCGTGTTGTAACCAAAACGCGCATGAAAATATGAACAGTGGTTTGCGCCATCTTATGCAATCCAGTGAAGAGAATCGATCATCATGACCTCCTGTTGATCACAAAGGGATCTGAACCTAAGACCTGCCACCTTAAAATAAGTTGCTGTATTACTATAACTGTAATGATTTAGAATGTTTCTGATGCATTTACCGTAATATATGTATAACTAAGATACACTGAAAAGAAAAGTAAGGCAGCTGCATATTATAAAGTTTAAATGTTGGCACTTTATTAAATGGACTAGATTAAGATTAAAACATATTTAAAGGAAAAGAAAACTTAATTCATACATTTAAGTTTGCAGAAAGATTATGTACTTAAACACATTCATGAAGAGAATTTGTTAATAAGTGTCAAATGTAGCATAATTTTGAATAATAATGATAAGCGTATTTGGCAGTGTGATGTCACTGTGAGCCTTTAACAAAAGAATAATCCGGAGCCGCCTTTTGTTAAATGGATCCCAGTGACATCACACTGCCAAAAATGCTTATGATTATTATTTGAAATTATGCTATATTTGACACATTTGGACAACTTCACTTCGTGAGAGTGTTTATAAAGTACATAATCTTTCTGCAAACCCGAACTAATGAATTAAGTTTTCGACTCCTTTAAAGCAGATTAATTCTCCTCGGCTTTTGCTTGGCCCAGTGTTGGGCGACCGTCTCATCGTCCATCTCGCTGCCATCCATGCTGATGTGGATCAAATTGTCCAGCGAGTGCTTTTTGAGCCAGTTGTCGTGACAGTTGTTTGGTTTTGTGCGCCATCACTCACGTGGGTTTGTTAACGTTTAGTCAACCAATCTTTGATCGAAGCCCTAATGATAATAGACTAGGTCCAACTTTTCTGATTAAAATCAGCCGGCTTTGTCCGTCCGGTGGGGGACAACATCGGCAGCCAATGAGATCGCTTATAATGAATCGGAAAATTCCGGGATGTCTGACGTTTTCTTTCGATATTTTTATTGGACGGTTTGAACACGTGATCTTGACATAGCCAACAGATTAGTTTGTTTACATCATACCATGCGGACATATTACTTTGACAGAATCAACACAACCATTGGGGGGAAAAGAGCGCTTGTTTAACACAAATATCAATCAGTATGTAAATGGATCTGTTATTTGCTCTCCTATGTATCTAGTTACTTGTGGGTAGGAAATTTAACGTATCCGTATAAATCTAAGCGTATCGGATTTTAATTAAAGCGACCAAGCGTATCGGCAGGCAGAGCAAGCGTAACGGGCCTGATACGCTAAAATGCTTTGGGGAAAACCATGTAATATGCATTTTTTTGGTTCAAAGGTTTTCCATTAATAGCCAGAGAAATAAATAGATGGATTCTAGTACACTGAAACCTACACTATAAGGAACTCTTTTACTACGAACTTTCACATGTAACGAACTAAGTTTGTGTCCCTCGCTTTTAATGACAAGGAGTCCCCCCCCACAAAAAACCCCCGATCCATACATTCCTCTTCCCATCACAGACAAAAAAAAAAAAAAAAGTCATGAAGTCCGTAGTCAAATTAATGATACGCGCCAACGCCATAAAACAAAAAGGCTTAATGAACCTCGCTTCATCACCAACAATTATCAAGAACGGTGATCACTGACTTAAAAATAACTAAATAAATCCCTTCAAAGGACTTTATTTTACAAGCTAAAAGCAGTTTTACTTGGAGTCTTTACTCCGTAAGCACCGTTGTCATGGATACTCGTGAACGCAAGATACTCTCCATCAAAGACGAACTTCACATCCTGGAACGTCTAAAGCCTGGTGAGAAAGCAACAAATTTGTCTAAAGAATACGGTGTAATGAAAAATTACATTCTGACTTTTAAAGCAGAAGAAAAAGAGCTCAGAGACTTCAGTCATTACTGCGATCAACATGAAGCACTGAAAAGAAAAGATGCAGCAAGCAAACAATAGCGAGTGCGATTTATTTCCTTTGTAAATATGCAGGTGAATTAAACACACTTGGTCTTGTTTTATGTACAGAGACGCTACGTTCACACTGCAAGGCTTAATGCTCAATTCCGATTTTTTTGTGAAATCCGATTTTTTTGTGAGGTCGTTCACATTAACAAATATATGCGACTTGTATGTGATCCTCAGTATGAACGAAAAGCGACCTAAAAGTGTTCCGCGTGCGCATTGCAGGATACGACGACGTCACACGCAGTGAGCATGGCCCGTGTTTACGGAAGTAAAACCGCCCGGTTGCGGTATGACCCATCCAATCTAGCTTGAATAGCTGCATCCCCCCAAATGGAAATCAGCTCCCTAACCTCTGCGTCCTTCCATTGAGAAGATTCAGAACCTTCACAGCCCGAAGCGTCCCTCGCATTGATGTCATGCGCAGAGGCGCAGATACGTTTTTTGAACCGGGGGGGACAAAGCTGCCAGCAAATCAACCCCGATATGCCTGTCAAACTTGTGGGTTACCATAGCAACCAAGCTCGAGCTCGCAACCTGTGCAGTCTGCGCAGCTCAACCAACCGAATATCAGTCTTTGTTTTGTTTTATGTGAGTTGTTGCAACTATGTATACACTGCCGTGCACCTCAATAAACCGAATGGTAATTAGTCTTTTGATTTTTCCGTGAGGTTTGCCTTATGCAAAGAAAGACAGCATAGACGTTTTTTCCTCCCTATAAGTGGGGGGGACCAAACGAGGTGAATTTAAATCTGGGTGGGACGAATCCCACCCGTCCCCCCCTCTATCTGCGCCCGTGATTATGCGCCATGTTGTTGTAACTTTTTTTGAGAGACCCGCCGTGTACTTCAGCGCAGAATAGTGACGTTTGTGGCTTGTTGATGACGTGTAAGTCGGATGAATGCGACCTGGCGGTTCAGACTGAAGTCGCATATGAAAAGAGCGGATAGGAATCGGAATTAGGACCACATATCCAAACGGCCTGGGTCGGATTTGAAAAAATCGGATCTGTGTCGTTCATATTGTCAATAAAAGATCGGATACAGGTCACATATGGGCGAAAAGATCGGATTTGAGTCACTTCAGCCTGCAGTGTGAACGTAGCCTAAGAGTCTGTTTGGTGTGACAACTGGCTCAATTTCAGTCTTCCAAACTTTTCGGTACAACAAACTATTCGGACGCCTCAAGGAGCTCGTTATCGTGGGGTTGCGGTGTATTAATGAGCAATTATTGGATGAGGTTGAACAAAATATCATGACTTGTTAGTGGCAAGCAAGTAATTATTTGCTGATCCTGAAGGCAGAGGCAAATAATTCCTTCCAAGACACTAACAATCACGATATTTTGTGAAAACAGAGTTCAATAATTGTTTTAGCATTCATACGGATTATAAAAGTTTGCACGACGAGTCAAACGATAAAAAAAAATCAGATGCAAAATCACTTTTGAGAAAATTCTCAAAACCACTGCAAGCTTCTCTTTTGAAGTAATAAGCTCATCTTTCAAAAAATTCTCTCTTTTTTTAGAAATTGTCAAAAAAGACAATAGTAACTTTAGTCGCTCTTCTTTGTCTTTTCACCGTTTTTTTTTACTTTCAGTTAAAGAAACGGTCACTTTAGGGACGTGAGCCATGTTGACAAAAGTGTGAAGTAACTGCACATGTGCAGACCATTATTTGTAGGCAGTTATTTGCAGTTCGCTTAGCCAAATCAAAATGGCGTAAAAAGTAATTTGAATGATAAAAGGCAATTATTAGCCCCTCCCCTTTAGATGTCGCTCTCTTGGTTAACTTTTACTCGGTAGTATTTCATACCGCATTCCTACTGAATTGATATCAAATCCAAATCGAGTCGCATCTGCTTGAATCAAATTGTTAGCCTGTAAATTGGAATCGAATTGAATCAGGGTATCTATGCCAAGACCCAGCCTTAGTGGTGCTGGTTCACGACTGGAATCGAGCGTAACTGAAACACGTATCTTGATTTGACTTTGGAAAAAACTCTGCCTCACACGCAAAACAAATTCCATGCAACTCTCTGAACAGTGTGTAAATACTGAATTGTACAAATGAGGCATCAAGTCCTCACTAAACACACACACACACACATTCTGCTGATGAAATGACAGATTTTTAGCTGGAGAATTTTACTCTAAGAAATAGTAACTAGACGTATATGAGCGAGATACTGATGTGTGAAATGATATGTATATATATGATATGATTTAGGGATGACCTGGAAAGGATTATAAAAACAGCCATTTTTGGTCTAATGCCAGGCTTGTGGTACTCGAGTCCGACTTGCGCCCTAATTTTAAGGACTCGTGACTCGACTTGGACTTGAGCACTGATAACTCGGACTTTTGCATTAACTGCATTCGGACTCATAAATTGGAGACGAGGACTCGGATTTTTTCTTTATTTTTTTGTAACATGCCATAATAATTTGGCATAAGATATTTATATCTACATTAAGGTTTTATACTAATTTCGTGCAAGAGTGTCACAACTGTACGCCTTGGCGCGTGTGCATCAGATAGACTCTTGGGAAACTTGCGCACGCGCCATAAACGATTCACGCCTGCACAGGATTAAGGCGCAATCAGCGCACCGATATAAAAACTGAACACACACTTACTTTGCGAAGTATTGAGTTGCTGACATTACCGAGCCTTATTTCCTTGTTTGGGTTCCTGATTTCCTGTTTCTTGTCTTTGATTCTGCAGAGTCTACGATGGCCTGTTTGTGCCTCGCTCGACCTATCGCCTGTTTCACAATTTTGCCTGCCGTTCTGGATTGTTTACCGTCTTCACTTGTATTAATAAACACACCTTCTGCACTTACATCCGTCTCCCAACCATCTCTGACAGAATACTGCACACTCCCTGATAAAGAGAAGCACATTCACCTGTTCATAGGTCATGTTCAGGAACAAACTAATGTTAACGACACCGAAACAAACAGCCACCGTCACATGGTGCGGTTGGAGTCTTGGACTCTGACTCAAAATTTTCTTTAATGACTTGAACACTGACGACTCGAGACGGGACTCGGACTTAAGGTTTAGTGACTTGACTACAACACTGTCTAAAGCCCCTTTGGTGAGAGTCATGCCACTGGCGTTCTAATGTCCTGCCCCTCCCTCCATTTCTCCACAGCCATCACATCACTGGCCTGCATAGACTAGAAACATGGCGCTCTTCTGATACTTGATCACTAGATGGCCATGAATTCTGAAGCTTGTAAGTATTAAAACATCTATTTTTAAAACACATACACTAAGGATTAAAAGGTGTCAGGGGCACTAGGGGTGGAACGATACCTAAAATTTAAATTTGACAGAACACGATATTTTCGTACCTGGATACCAAACATTTTTGATACAGAAAACTAAGAACTGGTTGAATATGTTGTGGCAGCAGGGGCGTGGTCAAGCATCGGTCTGTGACCGGAGGGCAGAGTCAGGGAAGGTAAGTGGCAGAATCACTGCACCTGATGTCTATTAACATGTGTTTGTGTATCTTCCCCAGTGACCGCACCCTATTTAAAGAGAGACCGAGAGAGAGAGAAACAGAGGAGGTAGCTCTCTCCCCAGCCAGACGACCTGTGTGTGTGTGTGCGCCTGTGTGTGAATGGGAGACAATTAGATAAGTTGAAAAGCTGAATAAATATTTTTTGTGAACTCAGTTCTGGCCTGCCGTCCTTCTATGCTCCTCCCACTCATACGAACTGTCAGTGGTGCCGAAACCCAGGGGCGGAGCACAGAAAAGAACAGCCCCATGGAGTCCTCCCCCTTCGCGGACCTGGTCCACGCCCTCACCACGGCCCAGCAGAGCCAGCACCAGGCGTGAGTCACCCTCCGGAAGGAGCAAGAACAACAGTTCGAGGCCCTGGTGTTGGCACAGCAGGAAGATCGACAGGCATTCCAGCACCTCCTCACGTTGGCGGGGTCCACCACCTCCATGGGCCCTTCCCCCCCTCACCCTAACTAAGATGGGCCCGCATAATGATCCCGAGGCCTTCCTCACGCTCTTCAAGCAGGCAGCAGAGGCCTCGGGCTGGCCGGTGGAGCGGCGCGCCTCCTCCCCCTGCTAACGGGCGAGGCGCAGCTGGCCGCGCTACAGCTCCCTGCCGACCGCTGGCTGGTCTACGCAGACCTCCGCCGGGCCGTCCTCCAGCATGTGGGGTGCACCCCCGAACAGCAGCGACAGCGCTTCCGCGCTCTGCGCCTGGAGGAAGTCGGCCAGCCGTTCGCGTTTCGCCAGCAACTCCGGGACGCCTGCTGGAGGTGGTTGAGGGCTGACAACCGCGATGCCGAGGGAATCATCGATCAGGTGGTACTGGAGCAGTTCGTCGCCCGTCTACGTGAAGGGACGGCGGAATGGGTCCAGTGCCACTGCCCGGCGTCGCTGGATCAGGCCATCAACCTGGCGGAGGACCATTTGGCGGCTGTTCCGACGGCAGGACAGCAGACATCCTCTTCACTCCTCCCCCCCGTGTCCCATTCTCGCCCCGTTCCCCCACCGCGGAGACGGGGGCCCGCCGCACCCGTGGTGCCCTCCCATTTCTGTGTCTGTCTCTTCTCCCCCTCGGGTGAGTGAGCCCCAGAGTGCCAATGCAGAGAGGAAGCCCCGGCCAGTTTCCTGGCGCTGCGGGGAGCCGGGCCACCTCCAACAGCAGTGCTCGGCAATGGAGGTGGGCGCGGTGGTTTGGATCCCCGACATGCCAGGAGCCGCCCTCGATCAGGCCGGAGCGTATCGCATACTGGTGAGTGTCCAAGGGGATACATATCAAGCGTTGGTGGACTCTGGCTATAATCAGACCTCAATTCATCAAAACCTGGTGCAAGACGAGGCACTGGGGGGAGCACAGTTGGTGAAGGTGTTGTGTGTGCAAGGGGATGTTCACAACTACCCTTTAGTGTCAGTCCACATTCTTTTTCGAGGGGAAAAATTTAGAGTAAAGGCGGTGGTTAATCCTTGCCTTACCCACTCGATAATTTTGGGGACTGATTGGCCGGGATTTGGGGAGTTAATGAGTCATTTAGTGAAGAGTGGGTCCTGCCATAGTTCAGCAGGGGGAGGTCCCATTGTCGCATTGGCGGGAGCAGCTGTCACAGAGTCGTCTACGTCATTTCCACGTCAGAGTAAGGAGCAGCAGGCCCCTCCTTCTACTGGGGAATCCCTCGCGGATTTTCCATTAGAGCAGTCGCAAGACGAGACTCTGTGGCATGCGTTTGACCAAGTGAGAGTAATCGATGGTTAAACGCTCCAGCCAAACGCCACCCCGTCCTTCCCCTATTTCTCTATTATGAAGGATAGATTATACCAAGTGACGCAAGAGACTCAGACTAAAGAGCAAGTCACGCAGCTTTTGATGCCAAAGAGCTGCCGGGAATTGGTATTCCAGGCGGCTCACTTTAATCCCATGGCTGGACACTTGGGGCAGGATAAGACACTAGCCCAAATAATGGCCCGGTTCTATTGGCCAGGGATTCGCGACGATGTCCGTAGGTGGTGTACGGTGTGCCGAATGCCAGTTAGTAAATCCAGCGGCCATTCCAAAAGTGCCTTTGCACCCTCTCCCATTAATCGAGACCCCATTTGAAAGAATTGGGATGGATCTCGTCGGGCCATTAGATCGGTCAACACGAGGGTATCACTTTATTTTAATTCTGGTGGACTATGCAACGCGATACCCAGAAGCAGTGCCTCTTCGCAATATCTTGGCACGCAGTATTGCAGAAGCGCTCTTCCGCGTCATCTCCCGAGTTGGAATCCCCAAAGAGATTCTGACTGATCAAGGCACTTCGTTTATGTCACGCACACTGAACGAACTGTATGGGTTATTAGGAATTAAGCTGATCCGCACCAGCATTTATCACCCACAAACGGACAGTTTAGTCAAACGGTTCAATCGCACCCTCAAAAATATAATTAAAAATTTCGTAAGCGAGGAAGCACGTAATTGGGATAAATGGCTCGAACCCTTGTTATTTGCAGTGCGAGAGGTCCCACAAGCCTCCACGGGGTTCTCCCTGTTCGAACTGTTATATGGGCATAAGCCGCACGGCATTCTAGATGTGCTGCGAGAAAATTGGGAGGAGGGACCTTCAAAGTAAAAATGAAATTCAATACGTTATTGACCTGCGCGCAAAACTCCACACACTCACATGCCTAACCCAGGAGAATTTGCAGCAGGCCCAAGAACGGCAAACCCACCTGTACGACAGGGGTACGTGCCATAGGGAGTTCGCACCGGGAGATAAAGTACTAGTACTGTTGCCCACATCAAGCTCCAAATTGATCGCCAAGTGGCAAGGACCCTTTGAGATCACACGATGAGTCGGGGATGTCGACTACGAGGTGAGGCGAATGGACAGGGGTGGGGCGCTACAGATTTACCACCTCAATCTGCTCAAACCCTGGAACGAGGAGGTCCCCGTGGCGTTGGTGACGGTGGTTCCGGAGAAGGCGGAGCTGGGGCCGGAGGTTCAAAAGGGAACATGGGCATCGCGTACCTCTCCGGTCCCCTGTGGAGACCACCTCTCCCCGACCCAACTCGCGGAGGTTGCCCAGTTGCAGACCGAATTTTCGGACGTGTTCTCGCCCCTGCCCGGCCGCACCGACCTCACAGAGCACCACATTGAGACGCCCCTGGGGGTGGTAGTGCGCAGCCGCCCTTACAGGCTACCTGAACACAAGAAAAAAGTGGTTCGGGAAGAACTCGAGGCCATGCTCGAAATGGGCATCGTCGAGGAGTCCCACAGTGACTGGAGCAGCCCGGTGGTCTTGGTACCCAAGGCCGACGGGTCGGTCCGGTTCTGTGTAGACTATAGAAAAGTCAATGCAGTGTCTAAATTCGATGCGTACCCAATGCCTCGTATTGATGAGTTGCTCAATCGACTAGGCACGGCTCGCTTTTACTCGACACTGGATTTGACCAAGGGTTATTGGCAGATCCCCTTGACTCCATCATCACGAGAAAAAAACAGCCTTTTCCACACCGTTTGGCTTACACCAGTTTGTCACACTTCCTTTTGGGCTGTTTGGGGCATCCACTACGTTCCAGTGGCTAATGGATAGGGTCCTCCACCCCCACGCCACCTATGCGGCCGCATACCTCGATGACATCATTACCTATAGTAATGACTGGCTGTGGCACCTGTAACATCTGAGGGCTGTCCTGAGGTCGCTGAGGCAAGCGGGTCTCACAGCCAACCCGAAGAAGTGTGCGATTGGGCGGGTGGAAGTATGGTATCTGGGCTTCCACTCGGGCAACGGGCAGGTGCGTCCCCAAATTAACAAGACCGCAGCAATTGCGGCCTGCCCGAGGCCCAAGACCAAAAGGGGGGTGAGACAGTTCCTGGGGCTGGCTGGCTACTATCATAGGTTTATACCTAATTATTCGGACGTCACCAGTCTGCTGACTGATCTCACTAAAAAGGGGGCACCAGATCCGGTCCAGTGGACGGAGCAATGCCAGCGGGCTTTCTCTGAGGTGAAGGCTGCACTGTGTGGGGGGCCACGGTTACACTCCCCTGACTTTTCTCTCCCCTTTATATTACAGACAGATGCGTCGGACAGAGGGCTGGGGGCCGTTTTGTCGGTGAAGGGGGAGGACCGTCCAGTGCTGTATATCAGCTGGAAACTGTCGGTGCATGAGGGGCACTACAGCACCATAGAGAAGGAGTGTCTAGCCATCAAGTGGGCGGTCCTCACCCTCCGCTACTACCTGCTGAGACGCCCTTTCACCCTCTGTTCGGACCACGCGCCCCTCCAGTGGCTCCACCACATGAAGGATGCCAACGCGCGGATCACCCGTTGGTATCTGGCACTCCAGCCCTTTAACTTCAAGGTGATCCACAGGCCGGGGGCGCAGATGGTCATGGTGGACTTCCTCTCCCATCGGGGGGGGGGGGGGGGGGGGGGGGGGGGGGGAGTCGGCTACAGGCCGGACAGCCGCCCGACCTGAGTTGGGCGGTGGGGGTATGTGGCAGCGGGGGCGTGGTCAAGCATCGGTCTGTGACCGGAGGGCGGAGTCAGGGAAGGTAAGTGGCAGAATCACTGCACCTGATGTCTATTAACGTGTGTTTGTGCATCTTCCCCAGTGACCGCGCCCTATTTAAAGAGCGAGCGAGAGCAGAGGAGGGAGCTCTCTCCCCAGCCAGACGACCTGTGTGTGTGCCTGTGTGTGACTGGGAGACAATTAGATAAGCTGAAAAGCTGAATAAATATTTTTTTGTGAACTCAGTTCTGGCCTGCCGTCCTTCTGTGCTCCTCCCACTCATACGAACTGTCACATATGTACTGTACTTTCGCTTGATTAAAACATTCAACATTGTTATTTATTACTTTACAGTTATTATACTTCAGTGTTTTCATGATCCAGCAATTCTAATTTTGTGTTTAAGTGGGAGGGGGGGTAAAAAAAAAAAAAAAAACAACCCTGCATTTGCAGCTCTCAAGGGGGCGTCTCAAGTTACTCGGCTCTCTGCATCCCAACCCGATGTGTGCACGTGTGTGCGTGCGCTTTTGCATGTGATGACAGAGGTGACAAAAAGCAGAGGATGCAGACAGGAAGACCAAACCACAACTGTGACCCTTCAGCCAGTTGCACTTCACTTCACTTCCTGTGGAACCGAATTTCCTCCTCTACAGCAACACACTTCATCTGAGACTGTGCACAGTGTATTGCCCTCCCACCCCAGGACTACCATAAATTAGAGCCAGTCATACCACCAAACACACGTTACCAGTCTACTCAATCTCATTGGTGTTCCAGTTTCCTTTCTAGAAAAGCTGATTTATTGTCCAGAGCTCCAGATGGGCCACAGTTGCCATTTGTATCTCTACAACGTGTGACCTGAAATGGGGAATAACATGGCAGTATAAAACAAACATGACTTACCCAAGTGGGCTTCCATTGCTGGCCATCTTAGCCAATTTGCTCATGGATTTGGAGTAGGTCTCTTCAATGGCAGCCCTAATCAATAAACACACACTCATTAACAACATATACAAGGGCAGTAAATGGGTCAGTACAGTAAATGGATCCGATATCCTGCTCCAACTCCTTAAAAAAAAAAAATGCTCAAAACATCTAATATGAAGTGACGTAATCCTAGCGTACACTGTTGCGGTCATGTTGCACATGTGACCAAACACCCACGACTGCAATCTGGATGCATTTCATGATTTCCTCAAGTGGAGGAACTACAGCGTCTTCCTACATTACAAACGATAAAACATCAGCATAAGGAGTTCATCGCTGGCAGCAAACACAGGCTAAGCGAGCGAAAAACAACAGCCCTTACCCAGGATGTTGCTCCTGACAAATCACACAAAATCCGTGACATTCAGGGATTCAACGGAAACAAAAATCATACTTTATGCACAGCTGAACAGAAGCTGTTTTCTAAAATAAAGCAATAAGAAAGCGACCTGTTCTTCTCCACCGCAACCCTAATCCACCCAAGTGCACTAATGTAGCTAAAATTAACTAGTTAACATTATAAAGAACGTGCTTAGAAACCTAAATGTATGAGGACACACACACGTCCTTTTCAAGGCCATTATTTAAACCGGTGAAACAATCAGAGTTAAATAAGATGTTCCCTGACTGACTAATGCTCATTTCGTTATCGGGATTGTTACTGACGTACCAAAAAACATTATCTACAATCTGCAAATGACTGAAATGTATTGATTTAAAAAAAAATAAATAAAGGGGTGGGGTTAGCTTTGTGTTTTTTACATGCAAGTACATAAAGAGGTACAAGATAAGTAGTTTTATTGTGATGCAGAGAAAACAAAGACGACACTAAACAGAATACTTTGCCATTGTTGGATTGTTGATGCCAACCTTCAGAAAGCAATATTGCGGTTTCACTCAGCCAGCTTACAGCAGGATTAAATCCCACATGGAAACACCCTGCAGAGCGCACTCTGAATGTCATTCCGTGTGATGTGCTAAATCTGACAGAGCGAAAATACGTCTGCTCATAAAACAGCCCCAGGAAAAATAAACCTGTTTGTCTTTTTAATGCCGTGCAAATGGTGCAGTCCGTTACACCGCAATGACGAACGCCCTCGTCTCCTGCACGGGGTGCGAGTTTAAATATAATAAACCTCGATCCGGAGACGCAACTCGGGCGGAGCGATGTTCTGCTTTGAGCATGAAAAGCTGAACACAAAAGAAAGCAAAATCTAATCTCTTATTGGGGGCGGGATCGAGAAAACAAATCAGATGTATGACCAGGTGAGACTCTGAGCTGCTTTTGTGCAGTACAATGTGCAAGTACAGTGCGATTATTTATTATGCAAATTTAATTTTTAAAATTTTACTTGAGGATTTTGGGGGCGTCGTGGCTCAGGTGGATAAGGCGCCATACCATAAATCCGGGGACCCGGGTTCGATTCCGGCCCAAGGTAATTTCCCGATCCCTCCCCGTCTCTCTCTCCCGCTCATTTCCTGTCTCTACACTGTCCTATCCAATAATAAAGGTGAAAAAAGCCCAAAAAAATCTCTTTAAAAAAAAAAAAAAAAGCTACTTGAGGATTTTAAGGTCTGGGGCCGGCGTGCACAGAGACCACGCCTTGTCCAGCAGGGCCGACGTGCACCGAGACCACTTCATTAGGATTGAGACACAGAAGCCACGCCTTATTTCAATAAGACTGACAGGCACAAGCTGTCATGCCTACTTCAGTAGGATTAACAGGCACAGAGGCCACACCTCCTTCAGAGATAGAGTTTCTAAAATTCACTTGGCTTCATGCCACTCCAGCTGGAACACACCCGAGTGCATTGATAAAGGCTGTCGAAGGCTGATGTACCTGCTCAGGTGTTTTTGAGCAAGAGCAGAATGCAAACGCGCACACACACAGTTTCAGCAGAACCAGATGAATGTTCTGCAGTGTGTGAGCTAAGGTGAGATGTTACCCGAGCCAGGACACACTCTTCCTCCGGCTTAATCCAATACAGAAATGGACTCAAGCCAACTCCAAACTGATACTCAGACTCTGTGTGTGTGTGTGTGTGTGTGTGTGTGTGTGTGTGTTCGTTCCTAGGTGTGGACAGTAAGCTCTTTGTTCAGTGTTACTCCTCACACACACCAGTGTGTTTTAACACTTCAGTGTGTGGTACAAAGCAGTCGTACATACAAAAAGAGAGAAAGCACAAATTATATACATACAATCTATAACCATCCTTGTGTGGACTTGTTTAATTATTTGCATCGTTACTCATTAATATTGTTAGTCGCAGTGGTAATTACATCAGTAGGATTAGTAGCACTAGTCATATTAGCATTATTAGTATTCGTAGTAGTAATATGTGCTGTCAGAAGCATCAATATTTCTAATTAAAGACGTTAAGTATTGATTTTAGAATTTTACTATCAGCAGTAATACTGTGCGTATCAGCAGTGACAGGAGCAGGTGAAAGATTTGTTTTCTTAATCATCAACAGCATTAGTAATTGTACTCATTGAATTCACTGAAAATTATTACTATTACTAACATTATTTGTAGTAGTATTAAGCAGCAGTTGGACTAAATATTTATATTACTCATACCAGTAGTAGTAGTATTGATATTAAAAAGAGGATCAATACAACTAGAGCGGCAGCTATAATTATCAACACCTTTTCACATTTACAAATATAAAACAAACTTCACAAAGGTGAGTTTAAGTTCCAACAGTTATTACTGGTTAATCAATCAACCGGAAGACCCCGCCCCTCGCCCTTTGATCTTGTCGTCTGATGACACAGCTCGTTACCCGAGATGGAATTTTTTTCAGCACGATCAGCAATTTTTCGGAAAACCCGGACGTGATCGTCGCAGGTAAGCATGGTGGAAAGATCACGGACATGTTTTTACTGATCAAATTCACCGCGATATTTCATGATCTCCTCATCAAAGCCTACTTTGTTTCTGACTCTTTCATTCATTCGACAGTCGCCATTTTGTATCTAAACGTGCGTTTGAGAGTCACGTGAGGTGTCGATAATAGTGATCACTTTCACCGGTGTCCACCTTTATAGACACCCTGTGGAATTAAGGGACATTTACAACTGTTATGGATCCATCTTTGGGTAACATTGTTGAAGTAGATGAAGTACTTTCAAAAAAAAAAAAGGGCTGTGATTTATTATAATTTTTTTTTTCTGATTCATAACAGAATGGAATGTTTATAGAGTATTTGGAATCCAAGTGCAAAAATAGAATTAGACCAGAATTAAATTCCTAGCATATAAAAAAAGTTACATGCTTGAAATATTCAGATGATTTTCTATTTCTTTTCTTTCTTTTTCTATTTTCATTTATTTATTTATTTTTTCTGTGTGTTTGTGTAGTTTGGTGTTTGTTTGAAAGTTTTGTCTGCCGGTTGTGGTGTAGCTCCGGACCTAGTTTTGGGAGTCGGTTCCCTCCAGGCCTTGGTTCGCTGTGGGTGATGCCTGCGCTCCCAGCTCTGGACTGCAGTGAGCTCGTTGCTCATTTTACATCGTGGTTGTCCAGCGCTCTGTGCTTTAATGCTTGGCGTGATGTTCTGAGCGATGTTGCTCGGTGGTGTCGCGGTGGCTGTGCAGGCGTTTGGGACACACCAGCGCTCTGCGTGGCGGAGCTTCTGTGCTCGCTTTGTGGATCCATGGCGTGGTGTTCGAGCGATGTTGCTGACGGTGTCACGGTGGCTGTGCTGGAGATGTGGGACTCGTTTTCATGCGCCTTTTGGTGGGACTGTGGCTGCTACACCACGGGAATTACATCCTGACCCCTACTTGGTGGACTTTTTTTTTTTTATTATTTATTTTTTTCCTTGTCTATAATTGTAAAGCGTCCTTGGGTTTCTTGAAAGGCGCTATATAAATTTAACTTATTATTATTATTCCATTCAGAAAATGTTTTTTTTGCAGTTTGTTGTAAATATCGACCACATATTACAATAAATCAGTAAACATTTTAGATTTTTAGATTTAGATTTTTAGATGTAAATTTAAAATCTCAAAAAAAAAAAAAAAAACCTGACCTTTTTTCATGTGGATGTTCATGTGGTTACAATGTCGATTCCCTGTTGACATTTACTGGTAAACTACAAAACTAGAAATTAATACAAACAACGAATGATGAACAAAATGTGATCTACGAAAATACTTAAAGCGGGTAGAAAGTGGAACAAAAAGATTTTCTGACGCAGGTGAAACATTATCAGTTCATTACTTCCTCATTTACGTAAACATCCACATCCATACATTTACATAAAATATATTTTGTACTAAATACAAGTCTATAGAAAATTTTTAAAACAAAAACCATGTTTTGTTAACTTAATACCACATACCGATTTAAAAAAAAATTAAATTTTTTATAAATAATCATCTGGATGTCGATAATTGTGGAACGGTGTCACGTGATCTGATACGCTAAGTAATTGGGAATCAGCTCATTTTTTCCCCAGTGGAAGTTTGAGTAATTATTCCATGCACAATTTACATATTGAAAGTCTTTTCTACTTTTGCAACGGCCAAAAGATTAAGGCGTCGATAACTGTAGCCGCTGCTCTAATAAAAGTATTCATAATAGATATAATAAAATAGTAGTGCTACTACCTAATACTACTTATAATAATAATCAAATTAAAAATACAATCTAGGGTATACAAACCTAGTGTTCATTTGGCCAATGCACTTTTCCTAAAAGAAAAGAAAAACGGTGGGGGGTGGGGCGCACAGATAACCCGGAAATTTAAGGAAAGGCCAATGGCTAACAAGATTTGGTTGCCAAGTGCGAAACTCAAATATTTTTCACTCAGTCAGGCCGGATATCATCTTTCTGATCATTTCACGTCCCCATATTACTGTGCCTTTCATTTTGTTGCAGAGTTTTTCTATAACGACATTTTCTTCATCTAATAGTTCTTTAATATCTTTCAGTTGTTTTATTCCTCGTTATCACAGGGATTACTTTCACTTTAAATTGGTCTCGTCTTTCTCGGAATTCTAAACACAGCTGTTGGCATTTTCCTATCTTTTAGTTTCTTTTTTCCATTCTTATGGATTCAGCAGGACACACCATATCCACAAGACATAATCGTTCTTTTTTTAATAATAATAATAATAATAATAATAATAATAATAATAATAATAATCTACTACTATTGATAATAGCAGCAGCAGCAGTACTGACAGCAATATTATTATTAATAGTGTTAGTATTGAAAGTAATAGTAGTACTAGTAGTATTGACTTAGTATTACATTAGTAGTATTATTAACAGTTACAGTAGTACGAGCAAAACTGACTCAGAACATCCAACTTTCTATTAATAACGAAAAAAAAAAAATCACAAACATTTAACAGTTTCTTCATCACCACCCAGTAGCATCCACACATCTCTCTCCCTCACTGTCTGTCTGTTTTTCTCTTTCCATCTGTCCGTTTCTCTACCACAACACCTCCCGTGTCTTCTCACCATCTCACCTCTCTCTCACAAACTCAGCCAGCTCTTTGGTGGCGATCTGGCCATGCTTCATGTTGTGGTACAGAACGTCAAAGCCTGCATTCTTCTCCCCCTGAGAGAGAGAGAGAGAGAGAGAGATACAAAAACAAACATAAGGCACTGTGTGTGGGATAAACAGGTGCAAAACATGATTCACAAACTGTAAATACACATTAAAATTCTAACACGGTGACCGTCTCCATCAACCACTGCCGCGTTCTTTATACTTAGGCACATGTGGCTCGAACAAACTAAAATTAACTTGTTTGGGTTTTCTGTGCTCAAACTTTTTGTCTATTTTCTACCATCGCAAACATCCTCGGGTGTGGAATCGTGCGATATAAAAACCTGTGGATTTTTTTTTTTAAATAAAGCCCGAGTTTATAAATCTTTATTACATGCTTTTATCATAAACTTGTGAAGCTGTGGATAAATCAGGCACGGCCGAGGTGAAAAATTATCATGATTCTCAAAGGCATTTCTACAATATGAATCATTATATACAGGTTTGCTCTGAAACTACTAGCCCAAAAAAAAAAAAAAATGCATTTTGAAAATCTGTGCTTGATGCTCTTTAATGTCTACAAAATTTATATCATTTATTTACTTAATTAATTTTAAGATAAAATTTGAAACATTTTAAAAATTAAAAAAAAGGAGAAAAGAAGTACAATCTGGGCAGCACGGTGGTGTAGTGGTTAGCACAGTCGCCTCACAGCAAGGTTCCGGGTTTGAACCCAGCGGCCGGCGAGGGCCTTTCTGTGTGGAGTTTGCATGTTCTCTCCGTGTCTGCGTGGGTTTCCTCTGGGTGCTCTGGTTTCCCCCACAGTCCAAAGACATGCAGTTAGGTTGACGTGGGGCGGCCTTGGGCTGAAGTGCCCTTGAGCGAGGTACCGAACCCCTGACTGCTCCCTGGGCGCTCTAGTGTGGCTGCCCACTGCTGTGCGTGTGTGTGCGCGCGTGTGTGTTCACTGCTTCAGATGGGTTAAATGCAGAGGATGAATTTCACTGTGCTTGAAGTGTGCATGTGACAAATAAAAAGGTTTCTTAAAAAAAAAAAAATTATATATAAAATGTCAACACATTACAATTTCAAAGATTCTGAAGGTTTTAACACCAGAGTGGCTGCTTTGAGTCAGAAATCAAGCTTTTTTTTTTTAATAAAAAATTTATCACCTAGCCATAGTGGAAATGTTGAAGCTTAAAAATATTCCCACTCTCTCCGTCTCTGTGTGCGCGCACACATCTCAAGTCGCCAAACATGTTGCCCGTCAAACACCCAAACCGTCATGTACGTGAAAGGAGAGACGGGAGGTGGCGTATCTGCACCCTTTTGGCCCAATGCGGAGTCGCCAATAACCACAGAAAGCAAATAAATAAATAAATAAATAAATAAATTCCATCCGCATCCTGGGGGTTAAAAATAAAAGCCCCTATTTTTTTTTTTTTTTACAGTGAACACGAGAAGGTCAGAGAGACGGACATTCAGGAACCTGAAGAGAAGTTGGGGGGGAGAGGACAAAAATAAAATAAAATAATTTTAGGTGAGGCGTTCAGCAGTAAACCGTCATGTTCTACATGTACACGCGATTTAGTTAGCGCAGTGAAATCGTCAAATTGTCTTTCTATTTATGTATGATTTTAAAAAAGGCGTTTTATTTTTACACAACTTTTTACAATACAGTGAGCAGTTTAAAAAATAAATTAATAAAATGGGAAGAGTTATTATTAGGATTAGCACCGAAACATTTTGTACAATTTCAGTTTTCAACCAAAAGAGGAAAGAAAAATAAAACAAACAAACAAAACAAATAAAATACACACACAAAAAAGCCAAAACAAACAAAAAAAACCCCACACAACCACCACGGGATGAATAGTTTGATCCAAATCATCAGTGGGCCTGGCTCATGTTTCCCAGAATCCTCTGTGCCAAGTAGTGAGTTGGCATTTTCTTGTCGATACTCACGATATTATAAAAGAAAAAAAAAAAACCTTCTGCAACAATGCAGTGACTTTTTAAACTGTAAAATGAAAGTGATAAAGGATATTTTTCCAAAAGTACTTAAAGCAGAGTGAAGCTTCACACTTGAGAGGGTGACAATGCATTGACCCGACTTTTGATGGTTTTTGCGACCATGTGAACAATTTATGTTTACCGCCACAGGGAACCGAAACCAGCGAGTCACTCTTGAGGATGAGGTCGTCTCGGAGTAAACGTATTTGGTTCAGCTCGTCCTGGATCAGAGTCCACCTCAACACACTCAGCGTGTCAGATGTTCAGTGTATTCATATATATTTAAAAAAAAAAAAAAGTGTGCTAACTCAATCGTAAATCCTGTCGACATTTAAATAGTCTAGGAAAGTACCAGAAACATCAGGTATTGAATGAGCAGGAGAGGAGCAGGGCAGTGCACTCTCAGTTTAGTGCGTGTGTGTTGAAACCTTACTCCAAGAAAGAAATCCGAGTCATGCTACTACACAATATAAAACACACAGAGCAGACAGTTACCTGTGCTCCATCTCTCTCTCTCTCTCTCTCTCACACACACACACACACACACGTTTCATAAAGAGGTTTCGTTATGGTACTGAACAGAGACGAGTGGCTGGAGAAACGTCTGATGAGGGGTCAGTCACTATGTTTACATGCACATAGAGAGAATCGAATTTCTGCCGTTGCTCGACTGAAATCGAAGTTCAAAATGCCATGTATACACCTTAATTCGGCTGAAATTGAACCGAACTTGATTTCTCGGAATCGAGCTACACGACCTAGTTTATGCGATTTCTGCCGAGCTACTTTATGCATGTATACCCTATCGAGCTACTTGTCGAGCTACTTCCGGAAGTGACGAGTGACGAGACCACAAGCGGGAAACACAACAGCCTCGGTCGGCATGACAACGAATCATGACAACGGCATGAATCTTTTCTTTTTGTGGCATTGTTTGCACTGTTAAAATTTAGCTCACTTACTGTATCACCAAATACATCTGTACAGCTGTTGCATAGCTGTGAATTGTGTACATAAACAAGTCATTGTGTATATAATATATATATATATATATATATATATATATATATATATATATATATATATATATATATGTCCAAGATCTGAAGAATGTCAATAAAAACAAAACAGTTGAACTTTTTGTGTGTTTATTAAGACACAAGTTAAATTGTAAGCAAAAAAAAAAGTTTTTGTAAGCAAAAAATGGACTTTAGAAAAATATTATTGTGCAAAATAAGTTGTCTTACAAAACAGTGGTCTGCGCCGGACAGTTTGTAGCCATACAGTCTGTTAGAGCAAGCCTAACAGCTTGAGCACGGAACTGGCCTAGTGTTGCCAGATTGGGGGTTTTAAGTGCATTTTAGCGGATTTGAACATGTTTTGGGCTGGAAAACGTCAGCAGTATCTGGCAACACTATAACTCTTCTTCATGACGACAACCGGAAGTATACCAACACGATGGGGCGTGTAGCGCCACGTGTGGCTCGGGTGCACAATGCACCTTGCACAATAGCCCGATTTCACTTGTGCATGTAGGATTGGATTTCTCTGGCACCCCTGCTGGGACCCTTTGCTCGATTACCAACAGCAGCTCGATTTGGACGTGCATGTAAACGTAGTCAGTGTGAGAGAAGTGGCTCCTCACACTGAGGGTCTAACTGCTACAGTTAGACACACACACGCTAGTGTATTAGAATGAGTATGTTAATAAAAACCCAATTTACTGTGTGTGTGTGTGTGTGTGTGTGTGTGTGTGTGTGAGAGAAATATTAGGTGCTGAGAGGGGTTCAGTCTCTGTTTCATATCTCTCTCTCGCGTGTGTGTAAGGTGTACACCTGAAATAGCTCAGCCAGGTGCGCAGAGACCACAGAAAGCTCCAGTCCCTGAGGACCAGCTGACACGACTCAGCTCTTTCCACTCCTTCTCACACACACACACACGGTGTAAGATAAATGAAACACACTCACCCAGAAATTGTTTTTGAAGTACGCAGTCTCCATTTTGAGGCTTTTCTACAGAGATCTGTGGAAGAAAAGCATATCAGAGCTCAGCGATCATCAAAACCACAATATATTTATATAAAACACCGATTCTGTTCAGGGTGAAGATCCACTGCAGTGTTTAATCCAGCTCAGGGACACGACCATGGAACATCCACACCACCACAAACCCCAACACAACACGCACTGCTGCAACATCACACCAATTAAAATAGACCTTTTAATAGCATTTGTGTCTTTTTTTTTTTTTTTATAAAGATAAATAGTCCTAGTTACCAAAAATGCAAAAAAGTGTTGCTTGGATGTTAAAGTGCCTTATTGTTTTGGATCTTTATAACAAATTTTTTACAGAATAATTTTCTTTTACAGAATAACTGTTGTTTAACAACGTTGCACTGTGGTAAGAAAACACATTTGGCTTGTGTGTATATTTATATGTGACAAACTCCAGGAAATAAAAATAAAATCTGTGTACGCTGGTACGAAATCATCACTCACAAATACAAGAAAAGGAAAATCAGCAGCCGTCTTCTCCTTGTGTTTCCGGTTGAGAGTACGTAGTGCGCGAGTTTGCTGCCTCTTCTCCCCGGTGTTTTTCTTTTTTTTTTTGTTTCTTTAACTGTGCTTCTGATTTTTTGGCAATGTATTATCCTTTTTTTCTTCTCTTTTTGGTTAATTTCGGACTTTTCTTGCTTGGTTTGACACCGGCTTGCAATCACCTGTTGCTAACCCGCCTGCGAGCCCCCGCTTTCTTTCCACCCGCTTGACTTCAGCAGTGGTGAGCGAGTTTCCACCTTTCACCACGCTGTTGTCTGTTTTATGTGCTGGTTAGTCAAATTGCTTCCCTGCACTGTACTCTGGGTGGAACCGCTGGGGTTTTGGCTACGTTTATGAGCGGTGTTAGGCTAAGGTGGCTTTGCACCTTACATTGGACTGCGACTGTCCATCTGTTTTTGGATCGTGACTGTGGGTCTGGGTGTTGGTTTTGTGGCCTGGCTTTTACCCATGTTTTACACCTACTCGCCAGAGGAATTAAAAAGCCTTAGTGCGCGGCACCGCTTGGATTCCGCGGCATTTAAACTGTGCCGCTCTATTGGAATCGCGTGCCGCCCTCGGTATATTCACCAGTCTCCGCGCTCTCCGACTGCTCATTATGCTTAGGAGTCTTCCGTACCCATCATATGGACTCACAATCGGATTGCCAAGGTCAACAAGAACGCTCATGGAGTTAATCACGGTGTTCTTCGCTCACTTGGGAAACTGCAAGGTTCTGCTGTCTCTGGATTATCACCTGTGTTTCCTGCGAAGATTGGCCTTTTAAACTCCCGCTCAATCACCAACAAAACGTCACTCATTAATGACCTGATTATCCAAAAGACCCTGGACATACTTCTGCTGGTGGAAACATGGCAACAGGCTGAGGACTATTTACATTTAAATACATGTCTTCACCATCTGGATAGACATTTTTCGAAGCCCCGTCTCACAGGGAAGGGTGGAGGTCTAGCTGCAGTCTTCAGATGTGGTTTGAAACTTAGAGATTGTTTTTCATGATGTTACATCCTGTGAATATCTGGCTTTGAAAACCTCCACTCCCACACCGATGTTGCTGCTCTTAATCTATCGACCTCCCAAATCATCACCATCTCTTTTTCTGTCTGAACTGAATGAACTGCTAACTGTAGCCTCATCTGTCTGTCCCGCCGTCATTCTTCTGGGTGACTTTAAGGGTGTATTCAGACCAGGATAGTTCGATAGTTCACTTGCTTTGGTCCGAACCAAATGTTTTTTTTTATTTTTTCATTTTGGTGCGGTGCGCTTTCACACCGTACATTTTAGTAAGCGGACCAAAATCTGTCAACAAAGCCACGCGCCCTGAGGTCGTTCAGCTATTGGTCAGAGACGACACGCGCACAAAGCGTTAAGTTCAAAAGTAGTCACGGAGGATAGCGCTGATGAGCGCACATCATGTGACAGTTCTGGCTCTTCACGCAAGTCGCTAGTACCGCCACTTTCTGAAAGAATGTCCCTGATTTTAATGTAGGTCTGATGGAGTTTCTTCACTTTTAGCCGACATTGTTCTGGGGAGCGCTTGAACCCCTTCTCCTTCATTTTCTCATTGAATACAGCAAACACGTCGGCATTTTTGTGTGTTCTCCCCAAAAGCTCAGATATGTAGACATCTACCCATATATCCACAAGGGTACGTGTTTCTTCCTCAGCCCACGTTTGCCCCCTACTCATTTTTTGTACTCTAGTCTAGCCTACCACTGGTCTGAATGACTGAATGACTGTTGTAAGGTTCCCTTGACAACCGAAACAGTGTTTGCGCTTTGCGGTGGAGTGTCAAGACTCTGTTTCCCATAATGCCCGACAAACGACGGAAGCTCCCGAGGTACAAAAAAAGCAAAATCGTCGGATTAGGTCCGGTCTGCTTTCACACCTCCAAAAGGTCCGCACCAGGGTTCCTTTGGTCCGGACCGAGTCCGACCTTGCAGCTCGGTCTCGGTCCGCTTGTTTGGTCCGGACCAGAGTTTGGTGGTTTGTATTCAGACCAACCCAAAAGGTCTGGACCAAGGGAAATTTGGTTCGTTTGGTCCGGACCAAACAACGTAGGTGTGAATACACCCTAATATTCATGTTGACATTAGTTGCTCCCTTACTGATGAGCTCTTGACTGTCTTTGAATGTTTTGGTTTAACTCAGCATGTTGACTTTCCCACACATAATCCTGGTCATATACTTGACTTGCTTTGCTCTACTGGTACAAAAATTGTATCTGTATCGGGTTCTGATGGAGGTTTTACTGACCACAAGTTGATTGAGTGTTGTCTCAGTGTGCCTTCTTCTAAACTTCCTCTGCGTTCTACTGTCTCTTTCCGTAATCTTTCTTCTATTGATGTGCATTCTTTCTCTGCCTCTCTCCTTTCTTCTTTTTGTAAATTTGCTGAGGTTTCCTCTCCTGATGATACAGTTGCTATCTACGATAATACTATATCTAACACACAACACTTTCGCTCCTCTTAAAACTAGACAGGTCTCTGCGAATCGCGCCTCTCCTTGGTTCACCTCTGAGCTTAGGGTCATGAAGGCCAAGGGAAGGCGGCTAGAGCGCCTTTATAAGAAAACTGGCCTTACTATTCATCTTTCACTCTTCTCTGAACACATCACAAAGTATAAGGATGCTCTTAATGCTGCTCGATCCTCCTACTATGCTAATATCATTAAGAGTGGCAATCATAAACCCAAAACTCTGTTTAATACAATAAATAAACTTCTTCAGCCTCCTTCTTCAACCACTCCCAGTTCCCCTGCTCAGTGTCAGGCTTTTTTGGATTTTTTCAATGATAAAATTGCCAGTATTTACCAATACTTTCATTCTGAAATAAGGTATTAGGCAGAGACCCGTCCACCCGTAAATTTGACGGGCGATTGCCGATTTCAACGGGCAAGTATACACACAGACGGATACTGAAACGGACGATAATGCCGAAAATTTTCGCACATGAATACTCCCACATGTCATCCGATAAATCCAGTTATGTTCCGCCCACACACGGACTGGCCATCGGGAGTAGCGGGAGTTTTCCCAGTGGGCCGGTGGTTCAGCGTGGGCCGGCGGAGAAAAAAAAAAAAAACAGTTGCGCGCTGGCCTTTAATATGATAAGCAATGTTAACAGTTTCTTTAACAAACTGTTAACATTGCTTATCATATTAAAGGCCAGCGCGCAACTGTAATAAGCAATGTTAACAGTTTGTTAAAGAAACTGTTAACATTGCTTATCATATTAAAGGCCAGCGCGCAACTGTTTTTTTTTTTTTTTCTCCGCTGGCCCACACTGAACCACCGGCCCACTGGGAAAACTCCCGCTACTCCCGATGGCCAGTCCGTGTGTGGTTCCGCCATCATTTACAAATCGTAAGAAACACAGTTTAATACGAAAAATACTGAAAACTTGAAATGAAAAATCAGAATATTTCATCGCTTCCGCCATTTTGGCCCGCACTGAATCTTGTAACATGCGGACTGAATAAATCGCGAATTCTGATTGGTCGAAAATTGCCAAACACCCTGCGTTGTAGTTTCCTCTTTCTTGGCGGGAGAACCGCATTTTTTTTTGCTGACTCACTCTTCTGGATCAAGATGAATCCCAACAAACGCCCCAAATTGAATGTGACAAAAACTGATTCGTTTTTCCACAAAAAGACAGAAAAGGTATGTGTGATACATTGATTAACAAGGGGGGTTCATTGGGGTATGGTAAAATAGAATACTGTTGGTTTTTTTTTTTATTAAATACTGTAACTAGATCAAAAGATTATATACAATTCATTGTTGTTTATTTTCTTTTCACTTTTGTTACCAAATCAAACACCATACATACATCTGATACATTCAGGAGTGAAACTGAAAAAAATACAAAGTAAAAATATGCAATATTTCTGATCAAAAATTACACGCCATTTCACCCTGAAAATGTCCTAGAATGCAGGAAATGAAGTCTAAATTTCAAAAATTTTCTGGGGGGGCATGCCCCCAGACCCCCCTAGAGGGACTTCGCGCCTGCGGCGCTCGTCTTCGCACCTGCGGCGCTTATCAGGATTATATAAAATATTATTTTTGACTGGTAAATTTCTTTTTCTGCCTAATACCCTATTCTGAAATTCATTCTTCTGTCCCGCTAGTAGCTCTTCCTCATAAAGCTGACTGCCGTCTCTCTGCTTTCTCTCCTGTTGATTCTTCTAAAGTATCGGAAATTATGACTAAGTCCTCCTCATGTTTGTTGGACCCTGCACCCACTGCACTTCTTAAATCCTGTGTATCTGCGATCTCCCCTTATATTGCTCATTTGATTAATCAGTGTTTTGCTTTAGGCACTGTTCCCATCTCCCTCAAAATTGCTTCAGTTACACCAATACTAAAGAAACCTGGTCTAGATTCTCTTTCACTGTCCAATTACAGACCCATTTCAAATCTCCCTTTTCTAGCTAAAGTAATGGAGCGAGTTGTAGCCTCTCAGCTTCATACTTTCCTTGCTCATAATGATCTCTACGAACCCTTTCAGTCAGGCTTTCGCAATATGCATAGCACTGAATCTGCCCTCTTAAAGGAACAGTCCACCGTACTTCCATAATGAAATATGCTCTTATCTGAATTGAGACGAGCTGCTCCGTACCTCTCCGAGCTTTGCGCGACCTCCCAGTCAGTCAGACGCGCTGTCACTCCTGTTAGCAATGTAGCTAGGCTCAGCATGGCCAATGGTATTTTTTGGGGCTGTAGTTAGATGCGACCAAACTCTTCCGCGTTTTTCCTGTTTACATAGGTTTATATGACCAGTGACATGAAACAAGTTCAGTTACACAAATTGAAACGTGGCGATTTTCTATGCTATGGAAAGTCCGCACTATAATGACAGGCGTACTAACACCTTCTGCGCGCTTCGGCAGCGCATTGATACGGAGCTCAGACATCAATGCGCTGTCGAAGCGCACAGAAGGTGTTAGTACGCCTGTCATTATAGTGCACACTTTCCATAGCATAGAAAATCGCCACGTTTCAATTTGTGTAACTGAACTTGTTTCATGTCACTGATCATATAAACCTATGTAAACAGGAAAAATGCAGAAGAGTTTGGTCGCATCTAACTACAGCCCCAAAAAATACCATTGGCCATGCTGAGCCTAGCTACATTGCTAACAGGAGTGACAGCGCGTCTGACTGACTGGGAGGTCGCGCAAAGCTCGGAGAGGTACGGAGCAGCTCGTCTCAATTCAGATAAGAGCATATTTCATTATGGAAGTACGGTGGACTGTTCCTTTAAGAGTTGTTAATGACCTCCTGCTCTCAACTGATGCTGGTTATCTCAAATGTCCTTGTTCTCTTGGACCTCACAGCTGCCTTTGACACCGTACATCATGAGAGACTCATTTCCAGACTATCTTCTTTTGGTATTACTGGCTTAGCTTTATCCTGGTTTCAGTCATATCTAGCAAACAGGCAACAGTTTATTTCTATTGGTGTTCATAAATCATCCACTGCTACTGTTGCTCAAGGTGTGCCTCAGGGTTCCGTCCTTGGTCCCCTTCTTTTTATATTATATGTTTCTCCTATAGGCCAGATTATTCGTAACCATGGCCTTAACTTTCATTGTTATGCTGATGATATTCAAATCTACATCACTATCACCCCTTCCATAGCCTCTGTTCAGCTGCTAAGGACTTGCATCACTGACCTTAAGCAATGGCTGCATAAGAACTGCCTTAAACTTAATGCTGGCAAAACGGAGGTTCTATTAGTAGGTACCAAAAGACAGGTTCAGAATTTCTCCTGTTTTACTATTGATGTAGATGGTGTGTCTATTCATCCTTCCCAAGTTATAAAAAACCTTGGAGTTCTCTTTGACTCCACCCTTACGTTTGAACCCCATCTTAAACTAATTACTAAGAATGCTTTCTTTCACCTCCGCAATATTGCACGTCTCCGCCCTTTTCTCTTGGAAACTGATGCCAATATGTTGGTCAATGTGTTTATTTTTTCTCGCCTTGACTATTGCAATTCTCTCTTTTATGGTCTCCCTGCCACATTGCTCAATCACCTGCAGTACATCCAAAACTCAGCAGCTAGAGTCCTCACACTCACCAAGCGCACTGCTCACATCACTCCTGTTTTACAGCAACTGCACTGGTTGCCAGTTGTCTCTCGGATCAAATACAAAATCTTGCTTTTAACCTATAAATTTCTTCATGGTTTCGCTCCTTCCTATCTCTGTGAGCTAATTCATCTGTACTGTCCCTCCCGCTCCCTCAGATCTTCTGTCTGTGGACTTCTGACTGTTCCACGTTTTAAACTGACATCTATGGCTGGCAGATCATTCAGTGTTGCTGCTCCTAAACTTTGGAACTCGTTACCACAATCAATTCGTGACTGTTCCACTCTCTCTTCCTTCAAAGCTCACTTGAAAACTTCTCTTTACCTCACACTACTCTTCCTAGTTTTTTTTTTGGTGGTAACTCTTTTGTAAAGCGTCCTTGGGTTTGTGAAAGGCGATATATAAATTCAACTTATTATTATTATCATTATTATTATTCTCCCCAATAAATTTACAGCTGAGCCAATTGAAGGTGAACAAGTGTCTCAAACTGTCTGTCTCCCTCCGTCTGTCTGTCTGGGTGTCTCTCTCTCTGTCTATCCGTCAGTCTGTCTGTCTGCAGAGTCTCCCCCCCCCCATCTGTCTGGGTGTCTCTCTCTGTCTGTCTGCCCAGGTCTCTCTCTCTCTCTCATTCTCCCTCTCTGTCTGTCCATGCAGGTCTCTCCCGCTCTCCCTGTCCATCCGTCTGTCTGGGTCTCTCTCCCTCTCTCACACTCACTCTCTGTCTGTCCGTCCGTGTCTCTCTCTCTCTCTGTGTCTGGGTCCCTCTCTCTCCCTGACCATCCGGGTCGGTTTCTCTCTCTCTCCGTCCATCCGTCCGTCCCCTTGGGTCTCTCTCTGTGTGCCTGTCCGTCCGTGTCTCTCTTTCTCTCTGTCCGTCTGTCCTCCTCTCCCCCTCTCTATCCATCCATCCGGGTCTCTCTCACGCACTCTCTCTGTCAGTCTGTCTGACTCTCTGTCTATCTGTCTACGTGTGTCTCTCTCTGTGTGTCTGTCTCTCTCTCTCTGTCTAGGTGTGTCTCTCTCTCTGTGTGTGTGTGTCCCCATCTGTCTGTCCAGGTCTCTTTCTCTCTAGGTGTGTGTCTCTCTCTCTCTCTGTGTGTGTGTTTCCCCATTTGTCTGTCCAGGTCTCTCTCTCTCTCTCTCTCTCTGTGTGTCTGTCTCTCTCTCTCTTGCTCGCTCTCGCTCTCTCTCTGACTCTCTGTCCGGGTCTCCCTCCCTTTCTCTGTGTCTCTTTCTGTCTGTCTCTCCTTCTCTGTAAACTGGAAAAAGTGTAACGTGGGCTGGAGGAGAGGAAACCATAAATATCACAGTAACGTCTTGTCTCGTCTTCATCCGCTTATCCGGGGCCGGGTCACGGAGGCAGCAGTCTGAGCATGGAAGCCCAAACTTCCCTTTCCCCAGACACCTCGGCCAGCTCCTCGGGAAGAACACTGAGGCGTTCCCAGGCCAGCCGAGAGACATAGTCCCTCCAGCGCGTCCTGGGTCTTCCCCGGGGCCTCCTCCCAGGGGGACATGCCTGGAACACCTCCCCAGGGAGGCGTCTAGGAGGCATCCGAAAGAGATGCCCGAGCCACCTCAGCTGATTCCTCTCAATGTGGAGGAGCAGCGGCTCTACTCCGAGCTCCTCCCGAGTGACTGTGCTTCTCACCCTAAGGGAGCGCCCAGCCACCCTGCGAAGGAAACTCATTTCGGCCGCTTGTATCCGCGATCTTGTTCTTTCGGTCATTACCCAAAGCTCATGACCATAGATGAGAGTCGGAACGTAGATCGACCGGTAAATCGAGAGCTTCGCCTTTTGGCTCAGCTCCTTCACCACGATGGACCGGTAAAGTGACCGCATCACTGTGGAGACTGCACCGATCCGCCTGTCGACTTCACGCTCCATCCTTCCCTCACTCGTGAACAAGATCCCGAGATACTTAAACTCCTCCACTTGAGGCAGGACTTCTCCACCAACCTGGAGAGGGCAAACCACCCTTTTCCAGTCGAGAACTATGGCCTTGGACTTGGAGGTGCCGATCCTCATCCCAGCCGCTTCACACTCTGCTGCAAACCGCCCCAGTGCATGTTGAAGGTCCTGGTTTGAAGAAGCCAACAGGACATCATCCGCAAAAAGCAGAGATGAAATCCTGTGGTTCCCAAACAGGATTCCTTCCGGCCCCTGGCTGCGCCTAGAAATTCTGTCCATAAAAATTATGAACAGAACCGGTGACAAAGGGCAGCCCTGCCGGAGTCCAACATGCACTGGGAACAGGTCTGACTTACTGCCGGCAATGCGAACCAGACTCCTGCTCTGTTCGTACAGGGACTGGACAGCCCTTAGCAAAGAGCCCCGAACCCCATACTCCCGAAGCACCCCTCACAGAATACCACGAGGGACACGGTCAAACGCCTTCTCCAGATCCACAAAGCACATGCGGACTGGTTGGGCAAACTCCCATGAACCCTCGAGCACCCTATGAAGGGTATAGAGCTGGTTCAGTGTTCTGCGACCAGGACGAAAACCGCATTGTTCCTCCTGAACCCGAGGTTCGACTATTGGTCGAATTCTCCTCTCCAGTACCCTGGAGTAAACCTTCCCTGGGAGGCTGAGAAGTGTGATTCCCCTATAATTGGAGCACACTCTCTGGTCCCCTTTCTTAAAAAGAGGGACCACCACCCCAGAGGCACTGTCCCCGACCGCCACACGATGTTGCAGAGGCATGTCAGCCAAGACAGCCCCACAACATCCAGAGACTTGAGATACTCAGGGCGGATCTCATCCACCCCCGGTGCCTTGCCACCGAGGAGTTTGCAAACCACCTCAGTGACTTCGGCTTGGGTAATGGACGAGTCCACCTCTGAGTCCTCAGCCTCCTCAATGGAAGACATGACGGTGGGATTGAGGAGATCCTCAAAGTATTCCTTCCACCACCCGACAAGGTCCCCAGTCGAGGTCAACAGCTCCCCACCCGCACTGTAAACAGTGTTGGCAGAGTACTGCTTCCCCCTCCTGAGGCACCGGACGGTTTGCCAGAATTTCTTCGAGGCCGACCGATAGTCCTTCTCCATAGCCTCCCCGAACTCCTCCCAGTTCCGAGTTTTTGCCTCCGCAACTGCCCGAGCTGCGGCACGCCTGGCCTGCCGATACCGGTCAGCTGCCTCAGGAGTCCCGGAGGTCAACATGGCCCGATAGGACTCCTTCAGCTTGACGGCATCCCTTACTTCCAGTGTCCACCACCAGGTTCGGGGATTGCCGCCACGACAGGCACCGGAGACCTTGCGGCCACAGCTCCGAACAGCTGCATCTACAATGGAGATAGAGAACATGGTCCACTCAGACTCAATGTCCCCCGCCTCCCTCGGAAGCTGGGAGAAGCTCTCCCGGCGGTGGGAGTTAAAGACCTCCCCGACAGAGTGCTTGGCCAGACGTTCCCAGCAGACCCTCACCATACGTTTGGGCCTGCCAGGTCTGTCCGGCTTCCTCCTCTGCCAGCGGATCCAACTCACCACCAGGTGGTGATCAGTTGACAGCTCAGCCCCTCTCTTCACCCGAGTGTCCAAGACATAGGGCCGGAGATCAGATGAAACGACAACAAAGTCGATCATTGACCTCCGACCTAAGGTGTCCTGGTGCCACATGCACTTATGGACACCCCTATGCTCGAACATGGTGTTCGTTATGGACAAACCGTGACTAGCACAGAAGTCCAATAACAAAACACCACTTGGGTTCAGATCGGGGAGGCTGTTCCTCCCAACCACGCCCCTCCAGGTGTCACTGTCGTCGCCCACATGAGCATTGAAGTCCCCCAGTAGAACAATGGAGTCCCCAGTCTGAGCACCTCTCAGTACCTCTCCCAGGGACTCCAAGAAGGCCGGATACTCTATACTGCTATTCGGCCCGTAGGCACAAACAGCAAGAGCCCTCTCCCCAATCCGAAGGCGCAGAGAGGCAACCCTCTTGTTCACTGGGGTAAACTCCAACACATGGTAGCTGAGCTGGGGAGCTATAAGAAAGCCTATACCAGCCCGCCGCCGCTCACCATGGGAGACTCCAGAAAAGTGGAGAGCCCAGCCCCTCTCAAGGAGCTGGGTTCCAGACCCCAAGCTATGCGTGGAGGTGAGCCTGACTATCTCTAGCTGGTACCTCTCAACCTCCTGCACAAGCTCAGGCTCTTTCCCCCCCAGCGAAGTGACATTCCATGTCCCAACAGCTAGCCACAGTGTTCGGGGATCAGGTCGTCGAGGCCCCTGCCTTCGACTGCCGCCCAATCCACACTGCACCGGCCCCCTACGGCTACCTCTGTGGGTGGTAAACCCACAGGAGGTCGGGCCCCATGGCTCTACAGTGCGCACATTTCACTCGCATTTGCAAGCGAATTTTTCGGCATGCGAACAACGAAAAAAAAAACCAACAACAACAAAAAAAAAAAAAACCGCGCATTCGTGCGAGGGCTTCTTGCGGCCGACAATTTAGGAAAGCACTGAGCACAGACACGACGAGTTTAACATTTTAGAATGTATCAAACGTTAAACTGTAAAGTATGTAAATCCAGCGCTGGATAGCCTGCCTAATATAGTGTAACGAGTAACGGCCTGTATTGTTGTAAGTGTGTGTGTTCAGTGTCAGGGTTCCTACAGATATTTTATGTTGAATTTACTACCTTTTTACTACCTTGACAATTTTTTTTTACTACCACAGCGACAATTTGGATTTGGACATTTTCTCACAATTTAACAAGGTAATCTTTGAGTGTATATGTGTTAGTCCAAGTGAATGTGCTACATATAAGTTAGTGACAACTCTACCCAAAGAGTTGGATTGATGAGACAAGATAGAAAGAAAATCTGAACGTACTGGTAGTGTAACTCTTTCCCTTTGGACGCATAATAGAACCTCCCATTGCTAGGGCTACACATGGAGTAATGCATATTTGCATAAAAGAAAACAAACTTCCACATATAAGTTATAATTTTATTGAACTGTGAAACTGTGGCCCATAACCTCTTAACGGGTACACAGATTTGCACTAAACCTTGTGTGTCAACACTTCACATTAGGTACAAGATCTGATTACATTTTGTCGGCCAACACTTTCAAGATGGCCAACCTTTTGTTTGTGGAATAATCTTTTGAACAGGTGAACAGATTTGCACAAAAAATCTTATGTGCTTAGGTACATCAACTCATTACATTTAAATCAGGTCAAATGGCAAACACGAACCCACACACACAAAGCGCACCAGGCGCATGCACACATGGGTGCACACACACATGACAAAGAGAAGACACACACCCTAAAGATACAAAACACACATAACCCAAGCCCTATTTTGGCAGTCTCTCAACACATTGCCAAGTTTGCTTAAGATAGTCATTTGCACCAGTCCCGTAGTCATGAAGGCCCATGGGCAGAGTCAACACCTTCCTCCCAGAGATCAGTGTTTTAGAGGGTTAATCTTAATCACTTGAACAGTTCAACAGATTTGCTCATCACATTTTGGATGCCTCAAATGGTGCGCACACAACGCACCAGGCGCGCGCGCGCACACAACGCACCAGGCGCGCGCGCGCACACAACGCACCAGGCGCGCGCGCGCACACAACGCACCAGGCGCGCGCGCGCACACAACGCACCAGGCGCGCGCGCGCACACAACGCACCAGGCGCGCGCGCGCACACAACGCACCAGGCGCGCGCGCGCACACAACGCACCAGGCGCGCGCGCGCACACAACGCACCAGGCGCGCGCGCGCACACAACGCACCAGGCGCGCGCGCACACAAAACGCATTACATGTGCCTCAGTTGTTTGACCTTTTCTTCGATCAACTTTTCAATGAACGCCTCTCGCCGATTGCCATCTACCGCCTTTAGCCAGTCTTTAAAATCAGGTTCCTCCAGCCAGAGGTCTGAAAATTTGCATTTCCGCATTGTTTAATTCTCGTGCAGATGTCGCCAGTCGGGTTAACAGATAGATTCGACTAGAGCCGTATAAACAAAGTCAGTCTCGTACTAAACAATCTCTGGTATAAATTTATACTGGATTCGACCGTTATTGGAATTCAATGCGCATGCGCCACCAACTCCTCACTGCGGTCCTCCTCGATACATAAAAATAAATTCGCCCAAATGTAGTAATTTATGGATATTATAGCATGCAGGTTAATTAAACGAATTAGAAAACACATAGGCCTAGTTGGATGGGGGTCAAAAAAATTTACTACCATGTCAGATTACGTTTACTACCTTTTACTACTTTTTACTGGCCATAATTTAGCCTATTTTAATTAACCACCTTTTACTACCTTTTAAAACCCCGCGGGAACCCTGAGTGTTGTGTACGTGCGTGTGCGCGCGTGCGTGTTCTGCCTGCGCCTTGCTCCCTGTCTGTATTTGAGTGCATTGCCTCTGTCTTGCACTGCGGTGGTTCCCACGGTAGCCGGGGGTGTGGGGGTGTGAGAGTGAAAAAGTTAAATTTTTTTGCCGTTCTGCCATGCTAGTGCGTTTTACCGGGACATGAGATTTCAGCATTTTTATTCTTCTCGGTCTGTAGCTTGAATAAGTTTAGGCTACTGAATAACACTTTCAGTTAAAGTTGAGTCTGGTGCTTTTGTGCTGACACTACAATAGCCTATCACCACAAATATCCCCCGTAACATTTCCCGTTTTCTACTCATCTTTCTGTGATTGCCCCTCTTTCCCACGGTTGTATGTTGTGGGTGTGGCATTAGGTGGGAAAAGTGCTTTTAAGGGATTCATCAGATCATTCAACTGAGATAACGGGAGCTGGTTCGGACCGAGCTGAGAAATATATTCGCTATGCAGAGAATAACGGTGTTTTTTTAAAAGCAATGATGGTGGAAACAAGAATAAAAGAATGGACGAGGAAGAAAGTGTAGTGAAGAAAGCTAGAACGACGGGAGAAGGTGCGGGAAAATTATATAATGAGATTTAAAGCACACACCCCAGTGCAAACATTTAGATGGAACAACACAGCAGAAAAACAAATATACAGTATATACAAATGGTGCAGGTCACAAAGAATATATACAACTGGGCGTGTTGAGTTGCAGATGTTAATTGCACATTAGTTATAGAAACTCAGTTCAGCTACAAAACTCAGGATATTGCACTGTATTTGGTATTGCATTGTATTGGGTATGGATGTAAAAGTGTAGAAATATAAATATAAAATATACAAAAGCTATAAAAACTAAAAAGTTGCTCTGTGAGGTTGCACTGTAATAAGTATTGCACTGTATCAAGTAAGTGTGAGAATATTGTCCTTTTAGGTCCTTGTAGGTGCATTGTTGCACCTGCCAGAAGTGGCATCAGTCAGTGCATGTAATTAGCCTTTTTCACATTACGTCACTTGCAGAACCACCTCACATCCATTTTCAGCCTTTTGAAAGGAAGAAGAGGCGGCATGCTAATCTGCTGGCTAACAAGTAGCAACCATAGAAAGTCAGTAAACTTCCTTTCCAAAACAAGGCAGATAGGTGACTGGAATGGTCGCTAACAATACATAAATGATAAACAACAATGCACAATATTATTATCAATCTTATCTGTGAATGACACAGTTGTGTTAACATATGTTGCCGCCGTATACCTCTTCTTCCATTCAAAAGGCTGAAAACGGATATGAGTTCCCCTGCAAGTGATGTAATGTGAAAAAGGCTCATTGTTCAAGGTGGTTATGGCCTGTGGGGAAAAAACTGTTTTTGAGTCTGTTGGTCCTTGCTTTGATGCACCTGTAACGCCTGCCTGAGGGCAGCAAGTCAAAGAACTCAGAGCCAGGGTGGGAGCTGTCCTTGATGATGTTGTTAGCTCTGCTGAGCTCTGCTCTCTGTTTAGCTACTGTTTGTTCATTCATTCAGTTGTTCGTTATTCATTTGTTTGTTCATTCATTCATTCTCAATTGAATTTTGCGTTTTATGTGTTGGTGTGTCTAAGGTTTGCGCTGCAATAAACCTTTAAAATGAAAACCTACTTGTGCTTGTGCCCCCATTTTTTTCCCTGTGCTCCTAAAATTTTTGACTTAGGAACATGTGTGCTCCTTTGGGAAAAAAAAAAAAAAAAAAAAAAGTGTACAGCCCTGTCGGGCCCACGTCACCGCTTCGGGCTGAGCCCGGCCGGGCCCCGTGGGCAAAGGCCCAGCCACCAAGCGCTCGCATATGAGCCCCAACCCCGGGCTTGGCTCCAGGGTGGGGCCCCGGCTGCGCCATACCGGGCGACGTCACGGTCCTTGATTGATTATTCTCTGTAAGGGTTTTGGTGAACTGCTTTTGGTCTGGCCTGTCACCTAGGACCTGTCTGCCTTGGGAGACCCTAACAGGGGCGTAATGCCCCCGACAACATAGCTCCTAGGATCATTCAAGCACACAAACCCCTCCACCACAATAAGGTGGCAGTTCTAGGAGGGGTATCACAGTAACACCAATAATAATGACCACCACTAATAATAATAATAATAATAATAATAATAAAAAAATGTGCATGAAGCAGAGTAGCGCCCCGTCATATCTGTCTAACAGAGCGGAGCAGCAGGATGTAAGCAGATCTGTGTAACGCCTGCAGCGCAGAACAAAGCCGAGCTGAAGTACAGAGTAAAGAGGAACGGGCCGGGCAATCGGGCGGAAACTTTTACTCCCACTGAGGTCAGGACGAGTGAGGGTGATGAAAAGGCACCTCTAACAGGATAAAAATATCAGACTGTGAGGGGACAGAAAGACAGCAGCAAACTCAGGAGAGAGAGACAGGGACACTGCAGTGCATTATGGGTAATCTCCACCCCGCTAATACACACTGCAATGCATTATGGGTAATCTCCACACACACACGCTAATACACTGCAGTGCATTATGGGCAGGGCAGGAATTTCACGAGGGCCATGGCCCTCGTGCCCTCTCAATTTGGCCTTGTGCCCTTGGAAAAAAATATCTGCCGTAAGGCCACAGTGGCCTTGATGCCCTGCGGTTTTGCGGGGTTTTTTTTAGTCTGCCTCGTGACTGCCAATAGGCTTTAACATCACCTGCGTCTATTGAGAAAAAAAAAAAACGTCTTTTGATGACATTCTGGATTCTTACTGGGCAACTCATCAGTGGTGGATCGGACTCGAGACTGGCATGAACTGCTCCGACGTGCTATAATGACACCAATCTATCACCAGCCAACCAGGAGACTTAATCAAACGCATCCCCCGCCCACTTGTGTCTGCGTCTGAGACGTTGAAATTTTCACAGAAGGAGGGAAGAAGTTGACTGAGGTAAGACTGTGAGATAAATTAACGAACGAATAAGATAGGAATTTGAACATATAGGGCTCAAGTTTGTTACCATTAAATAAGCATTGCTTGTATAGTAACATTATGTCATTACAACGTTGACCCATTTTTAACGTGCCGAGTACCAACTGTAGCCAGTCACAAATGCTAATTAGCTTGCTGTCAAGTTTTTTCTTTGTCAAGCTTTAAGCGTAAGGTCATGGATGTTATTACTGCTTGTTCCTGCCGTAATATGATACGTGATATGTGCTGTTGTCTGTTCATAGCCACTTTTTTAATCTATGCAGTTAGCATTGTTTTGTTACTAGTATTGTATGTTTCTTTTTGCTGTTTAACCGAAGTGTAACTGCTGCCATCTTAACGAGATCACCATCGCAAGAGATTTTCTCTCATTGTTTTTGGTGTCATTACAACATTAACATTTACTTTTATTCATTTTCATATACATTCTAGTATATGTTCCATTTACAGTCAAACATTTTGATGTACTCCAGGCTAGGGATGTTAACCGATGACCGATGGTTGACCGAATGAACATCAACCGGTTAATTTTTTTTTTTGGTTGTCGGTTAAAAAAAAAAAAAAAAAAATTTTGAAGCTGCCGATTTTGGAGCGGAGAACCTGGAATTCTGTGTTGTAAACGCTTGGGGCATGCCATGCGGTGTAAGGACAACAGCTGACAAATCAGAAACACCCATTCAGTCATGTCCCGCCCTCCCGCCCCAGTTGAAGACAGCTGCCACTCGGCGAAAGAAAAAAGTGTAGACAGGCTTTTTAGCTTACAAATTACTATTCTGCTTTTTTTTTTTAGGGGGGGCGTTGGAGTGTCTGAATAATTTCATCAGAGTAAATTCTGTATTAAAATTACTAAATAAGCAAATGCCGTTACAGTCCATGAAACATAGGAAGTATGAGAAGAAAACAGTAAATCAGAAAGCTGCGCACATTTTCGCGGAAGCTGCGCAAATGTGCGCAGCTTTCTGATTTACTGTTTTCTTCTCATACTTCCTATGTTTCATGGACTGTAACGGCATTTGCTTATTTAGTAATTTTAATACAGAATTTACTCTGATGAAATTATTCAGACACTCCAACGCCCCCCCCAAAAAAAATCAGATCTGCACGATTCAGCCGTGAAAAAGGCGGCATCCGCCAAAAGGTGCGCCGTTTGCATCCCAGTTTAAACTCATAAGTTAACCGACTTATGAGGCTCGGTGGTTGGTCAAGATTTTTTTTTTTAGTTTTCGCCGTCCCTACTCCAGGCTCAATTTTGATTAATCAAAAATCTGCGTAGTAGTACAGTCTGAAGATGCTCTTGCATATTCGGTATCAATCGAACAAAATTTATGGGAGGATATAGGTTTAATAAGTTTTACAATTTTTGAAGTGAGTGATGGATTGATAAGTTTAGATGTGTTCAATATTTTCTTATCTTCAGACATAAGTGTAGGAGATGTTTCTTTACCTACTTGATAGTTTCGACTGAGACTCCAATCTTCCTCAGAAGAGTCATTAGTCCTTAAATTAAATTCATTATAGACACGAACTTAAAATCATTGTTTTATTTTATGGCCTTGGTACCCTGGCTTTTGGCCTTCATGCCCTCAAAAAATTGACAGCACAAAAGGCCAAGTGGCCTCGCCCCTAAAATGACGAAATTCCAGGCCTGATTATGGGTAAATCTCCACACCCACCCGCTAATATACACTGCAGTGCATTATAGGTAACCTCCACACCCACCCGCTAATATACACTGCAGTGCATTATGGGTAACCTCCACACCCACCCGCTAATATGCACTGCAGTGCATTATGGGTAACCTCCACACCCACCCGCTAATATGCACTGCAGTGCATTATGGGTAACCTCCACACCCACCCGCTAATATGCACTGCAGTGCATTATGGGTAACCTCCACACCCACCCGCTAATATGCACTGCAGTGCATTATGGGTAACCTCCACACCCACCCGCTAATATGCACTGCAGTGCATTATGGGTAACCTCCACACCCACCCCGCTAATATACACTGCAGTGCATTATGGGTAACCTCCACTCCCCCCCCCGCCAATATGCACTGCAGTGCATTATGGGTAACCTCCACTCCCACCCGCTAATATACACTGCAGTGCATTATGGGTAACCTCCACACCCACCCACCCGCTAATATACACTGCAGTGCATTATGGGTAACCTCCACACCCACCCACCCGCTAATATACACTGCAGTGCATTATGGGTAACCTCCACACCCACCCCCGCGCTAATATACACTGCAGTGCATTATGGGTAACCTCCACACCCACCCACCCGCTAATATACACTGCAGTGCATTATGGGTAACCTCCACACCCACTCGCTAATATACACTGCAGTGCATTATGGGTAACCTCCACACCCACTCGCTAATATACACTGCAGTGCATTATGGGTAACCTCCACACCCACTCGCTAATATACACTGCAGTGCATTATGGGTAACCTCCACACCCACTCGCTAATATACACTGCAGTGCATTATGGGTAACCTCCACACCCACTCGCTAATATACACTGCAGTGCATTGTGGGTAATCTCCATACACACCCACTAATATACTGCAGTGCACTGTGGGTATTCTCCACACACCCTTACTGGACTCTACTATACACCACAGTGCATTATGGGTAATCCATATTGATTGCCATTGTTTTGGTTGCCATGTTACTGTCACTATGGTTACACACAAGGCTTTTTTTACTGAGCATGAATTCTGACTTCATACAGTAGCAGAGAGATTCGTCCTTGTGCTGAGGATTTAATACTGCTGTTCAACAGGAGAGGACCACAGGGGGATCACACACACACCTCGCTCTCTAATTCTCTCTTTGTGCCTTTCCCTCTCCCCATCTCCGTCTAGCCACATCCCGTCTCTCCTGCGCAGTCTCTCTCCCTCTCTGCATGTCTGTCTATCTCTCTCTCTACCTCTCACTCTGCTCATCTTTCTCCCTGTCCCCTTCACTCCAGATCCTTCTCTCTCTATCACATTAACTCTGTGCTGGTGTCTGTAGAGATCGGGATCTTGGTTGGTTCCTTCAGATAACTTCACAGAGCTCCAGTGAACACGGCTGTGTGACAGCGGTACCCTGCTCAATAACACCACTACGTTTTATTCAATTTTCAACAAACGTTGTTTACTGAAACAGACAGTGCTGCTCTACTCCTGATGAAATATTCACCATGATGTTCTGATGCCCTTTCAGATCGCTCACTCTCTCAATCTCAACATGTGGCGTAACTCAGACGTCCTGTAGGACGATACGAAGGTGTTCCTGAGAGATTCGGCCACGCCCACATAACGCTCAGATCACTGAGGATCAGCCAAGAGTTCCTAAATTACAGTCAAACACACACCAGGGTTCATCTCCATCTGGAGAACAAAAAGCCTCAACGTCTTCTGCTGACAACCAAAATAAAATTACAATTTAAAAAAAAAAAAAAAAAAAATATATATATATATATATATATATATATATATATATATATATATATATATATATATATATATATATATAAAAAATATATATATATAAAATATATATATAAATAATATATATATATATATATATATATATATATATATATATATATATATATATATATATAAAAAAAATTATTTCAGGAAGCACAAAGACGAAAAAAAAAAACCTCTCTCAACATCAGTTTCTTTCCCTCCAGCCATCCCTCTCCACATTTCCCTCTGATGAGTCTCTCCCCCCCCATGTTTCTCTCTACAACTCCCTCCTGCTGCCTCTCTACCAGTCTCTCTCCCTCCCTCTTCTACCATGTTTCTCTCTACATCTCTCACCTGCTGTCTCCCTCTCTCAATTCTCTCTACCCGTCTCTCTCTTCCCATCTTTCTCTCTACATCTTCCTCCTGCTGTCTCTCTCAACATCTCCCCTCCCTCTCTCTCTCTCTCTCTCTCTGCCCCATGTTTCTTTCTACAACTCCCTCTTGCAGTCTCCCTGTCCCTCCCTCCCATGTCTTTCTCTCTCCCCCTTTTCAACCACGTTTCTCAATACATCTTCCTCCTGCTGTCTCTCTCAACATATCTCTTCTCTCTCTACCCCATGTTTCTTTCTACAACTCCCTCTTGCGGTCTCTCTCCCCCTTTTCCACCATGTTTCTCTCTACATTTCTCCCCTGTTTTTCCACTACACCTCCCTGCTGTCTCCCCCTACCCATCTCTCACTCCCCTACATTTCCCTCATGCCATGTCTCTCTACCCGTCTCTCCCCCCCCATTTTTCTCTCTACAGCACCCTCCTTCTGTGTGTGTGTGTGTGTGTGCGTCTGTCTCTCTCTCCATCTGTCTTTCTTCCTCTTCCACCACATATCTCTCTCTTTCTCCCCACCCATCTCTCCTCCTTTTCATTTCGCAAGGCTGCCCTGGCATCCAATTAAAACCAGGAACCAAATTTGCTAGCAAACTGATGCTGGGAGCCCTGACATTATTGGCTCCAGCTAAATTGTGGGATGAAGTGTGTTTTTATTGCAATAAATCATGTAACGATCAGCACACACACAGCAAATGATTATTTCAAGTAAGGAAATAAATGTATTTTTAAAAAGTTTATTAATAAAACGATGCATCATGCTTTTAAAAGTTTGCTGTTCCCTCACCAGCATCAACTTTTTAAAGCTCATCATGTTGGCAAAAAAACCGCAAATCATAAGCTACAAATCACTGCGACGGATACAAAGCACCGCCATCTGATCATCCATTACCATGACCTATACGTCATGACACATATCGTGTATCATAGAATTGCCTTTTGATATTGTGATACAATATTTGTGTCATATCGCCCAAGCTTGTGAGATCATCTGTAAAAGGTCATCCTATCGTGACTGATGATCGCATTGCCTTAAATTATCTGTTAACAGGAAGTCAGGAATGCCGCAAGACTGAAGTCGTCCTTTCTTTAGCCATCTCTAATGAAAGCAGGACGGCTTGATTGGTGAACCTGACGCTCTCGCACATCTTCAGCTCATCCTGCGTCCTCCAGTGAAAGCTAGGCCCTTTACAGGAGAATTAAATGGTGTGTGAGCAGCACTTGAGATCAGACAGAAAACAAAGGGCACACAATTTATTAAACACACCCCACACACAACCCTGCAGCAAATGGCTTGCAAAGCGCCCGAGCGCTTGTCCATCACACTGATTTACAGCTAATCCCTCACACAGGAGCTGCCTGAGGTTCTTACGCCAAAGTTCAGAAGATCTTGTGATACAGAACCAGTGATACAGGTCTCCTGTTTTAATCCGGAGTGAACCTCCAGCCTGAGCGAGTGAGTGAGATGTTATCAGAGCCGAGATGAAGGAGCGACGGTCGAATGCCATGGTGATGGGGCAAAACACACACTGATATGAGACACATGCAAGGAAGAAGGGGAAAGAAAGAATAAAACCTCCAACCCCCAACAACAGAAGAAATCTCAACAAGAACAACCTTCGTCCCACACTCTCAGAAAGCAGAGCGTACATGCTTTCTAGATTGAAGCCCAGAACAGAAGATCCTCTCAAGTCCTTAGGGAACAAGTTGCAAATGCCAAGAAGAGGAAAAGAAAAGGGAAAAAAAAAAGGGGGGGGTAAGAATGGAGTCTGGTCAGTTCTCAGCTTCTCCATCTGTCAGAACCGGAGCGTTCTGGGTCAGAGTGAGTCAGAGAAAAAAAAAAAAAAGGAAGCAAAGAATCTTAGCAGGAAAAGTAAACCGATGGACGAACCAAGTCATTCAAGGTGCCATTACTTTTTAACAGAGCAGCAGTGGAGAAATATGAAGGACGGGAATCCCAGCATGAAGCAGGGGGACTCGTACCATTCCAAAGTTGATTATTTCCTGACCACATCAAGTGTTTGATTCCTGTTACACCAATGATCATTTTTTTACTGAGTTAAAAAAAAAAAATACTTCTCATCCATTTACAGTTACATCACGGAACATCTGAGAAACATCTCCGTCCCCGTCTGACGTGTTTCTTTTAAAGTTTACGAGACCACATAAAGTACCTCAGAATGATGTAACTGGTATAACGATGTCTGGCTTATGAGTATTTAATCATAATGTAAGGAAAGTGCTAATCTGGGCGCTACAGAAGCATGCGGAGCATGAGAATGCCCTGCGCTGTGAAGACTTCCTGTCAGATACCTGCGACTTCCTTCCAAGTGAAAATCAAGCACCAATATCTGCCCAGAGATGTGATATGAACGTTCATGCTGTGTGTTAACAGCAACAAGGAGCCAACAATAAACTGAAACACATCTCCGAGCTTCTGCATCCCGTGTTTACATACAGCAACAAAAATACAACGAGAGAGTCAAAGCTGCTGGACAGGCGGGCATGTGCGCACATGCACGTGCGGGCCTGTGCGTGCATGTGCGCGCGTGCACGTGGGGGGCCTGTGCGTGCGTGCACGCCTGTGCGTGCATGATATTTACCCTCATCACTATTTCCAGTTTTAAAATTTCACAGTAAATTATGAAATAAGATTTAATCATCCAAAACCTGAAAAAGACAGAAAGACGACATTTCCACCATTTCAGCGTTCGTTAGAGTTGGAGAGCCGTAGTCATATCATCCATCCTTCTCTCTCTCGCTTTCTTTGTCTCTCTGCCTCATTCTCCACCTCTCTTCCTGTCTCTCTGTCCCCCTCTCTACCTTGGTCTCCACCCCTCTTCCTGTCCTTCTCCCTCATTGTCTCTCTGCCTTGTTCTCCACCTCTTTCTTTGCCCCGCTCTCTCTTTTAACCTCTCTTCCTTTCTTTCTTAGTCCCCCTCTCATTGTGTCTCTGCCTCATCCTCCACCTCTTTTCCTGTCTTTATCCCTCTCCCTCTGTACCTCTTTCATTGTCTCCAACTCATTCTCTACCTCTTTCCTGTCCTTTATCCCCCTCCCTCTTTCTTAGTCCCTCATTATTTCTCTGCCTTTGTCTCTTTCCTTCTTTGTACCTTTCACTGTCTCTCTGCTCCAACTCTTTTCCTGTCTTTGTCCCTCTCTCGCTCTGCCTCTTTCTTTGTCCCGCTGCCTCATTCTCTATCCCTCTCTGCCTCTCTTGCCTTCTTTCTTAGTCCCTCTCATTCTCTCCACCTTTGTCTCTTTCCTTCTTTGTACCTCTCTTTCACTGTCTCTCTGCTCCAACTCTTTTCCCATCTTTGTCCCCCTCTATCTGCCTCTTTCTTTGGCCCTCTGCCTGTTTTCCCCATCTGCCTCTTTCATTGTCTCTCTGCCTCATTCTCTACCTCTTTTCTCATCTTTCTTTATCCCCCTCTCCCCATCTCTTTTTGCCTCTCTTCCTTTCTTAGTCCCTCTCTCATTGTCTCTCTGCCTGTCTCTTTCTACCGCCTTCATTCTCTCTGCCTCATTCTCTACCTTTTTGTCCCTCTCTCTGCCTGTTTTTCACCCATCTGCCTCATTCTCTACCTCTTTTCCCCCATCTTTATCCCTTTCTCTGCCTTCCCCCTCCCCATCATTGCCCATCTGCATTTATGTTTTTCTCCATCGTTTTGTCCCTCTCTGACGATTCATCCTGTCTGTCTGTCTCTCTACCTCTGGCTGCTTGTCTCTGCCAGTCTGTCACTTTCTGACCATCTCTCTCTGTCTCTGCCAGTATGTGTCTCTCTGACTATAACTGTGTCTTTCTCTCTGCAGGTGTACATCAGCACCCAGTTGAAAATAAAGTGTGCCATTTTCTTTTCAGAAGAGAAGCCTTTATTGTGTCACATGTACACAAGCACAGCAAAATTCCTCCTCTGCATTTAACCCATCTGAAGTGAAACACACACACACGGCAGCTATGCTTCAGCACCCGGGGAGCAGTTGGAGGTTCGATGCCTTGCTCAAGGGCACTTCAGCCCTGATACAGAGGAAGGGAAAGTGCTGTTCATTCACTCAACTCCCCTCACACTTTTCCTGCCGGTCCTGGGAATCGAACCGGCAACTCTTTGGGCCCAAGGCCGCTTCTCGAATCTTCAGGCCATGATTTGTTGTAAAGAACATTTTCTGAAATATCTGTGCAGTCATCAGAATATCTAGACGCCCTCCTGAGTATCACCTCTCTGTCTGTCAACTCATCATTCACTCGTTTACAGAACAGGACAAAGAGACTTCAGACCAAACTTCAGCTCCATCAGACCTACAGGCCCTGAGAAAGAGTTACGGTCAGGACAAGGACAGAATAGGGGAAGAGAGGAAGGAAGAGAGGAGGAAACCCCCCACACACACACACAGACAGCTCTTACTGAGAAATACAACTCTCTCTCACACACACACACACAGTAGGTCATGTGCTTCCTTGACGACCCAGATAGACTGACACGAGGTGCCCGAGTTAGGAGGCGTTTCCTCTGCACTGCAGTAGATAAACCCCAACTGAAACCACATTTTCCTCTCTGAAAAAAAAAAATAAAAATAAACTACATTTTCACCATCAGCACATCAACAGTTTGATCAAATGTCATTAGCTACTTTAGCCTCGTAGCTGCTAATTCTCTCTCACACACAGAACCTGATCTCAGCTCAACGACTCGTTTCCCAATTTGTCTCGAATAACATCAACATTTCTTTTATTAGTTGCGGAAGTGCTCTCTGAGAGCAACACACGCAGTACCACCTTCAGATTTCAGAAGCTCATTCTGACAACCAAATGGGACAAACTTTGAAAAACAACGCTGTCTACTGTGGCAGCCTCCTTCTGAAAAGGACCAAGAGGTAATGAGGAAATTCTGGTGTTGACAATAACTGCAGTATCATGGAGCTGATAGGCACACAGACCTAGTCTGGCTAACGTGACTTCAAAGCTCTGCGAGCATTTGGTCTGGCAAAGATATTAAGCCCAACCGTTTCCCAAAGTGCGTGGTTGACCCGCCTCCCTAAAATGCCTCAGTTTGCTACTGGTCGAAGCCAGAAAAGGCTGTGACGAAGCTTAAACCAATCACATCACTCTTTCCTCTGACGTATGCGACGTGACGGGGCTAACTGGTAGATTAAACTCTTACCGAAGCCGGTCGGGAGCAAGGCGAAAACTTCCTTCCTTTCAATAAATACCTCCAGGGCTGCTCTTTGCTCCGTTTTCAATGAGAACTTGCTCCATGTTCGTAATGTTTCTAGTGAATGAAGCGCTTCCGGCATAGATTCTGTAAACAATCTATGGCTTCCGGTCGCAGTTCTACTACGTCACTGCCTTGAACACGCCTCTACCCAGGGCCGTTGGAGATGCTCAAAGTTGATTGGCTCCCGATTTTTCGGGAGCTTGGAAGAGCTGTAGATAGCTTGCCTGGCCAGACTAAGCTCGCAACAGGCCCTCGTGTTGCGTCACGCTTAGGATGGGCGGGCCCAGGCTAACAAAGACCACACCTCCTTCGCTGCGGCCGACAGCCTACAGAAGCCGCGCCTCCTTCGCTGGGGCCGACAGGTATGTCGGTCTCTCCAGAAGGAGGTGTGGCTTCTGTGCTTAATTCACACCTTCACTGGAGGCCGACAGATATGGAACTGACAAACAAGCAACGCTTCTTTATTTGGATCCAGATGCCACACCTCCTGCACTGGAACTGACACAGGCCACGCCTTCTTCACTGGAACTGAGAAAGAAGCGAGAGAGAGAGAGAAACACACTGGTACTGAAGAACATTTTCTGAAAAATAACCAGGAATGAAGAAAATCGGCCTCGTCTCAAATCAAATCTAAAAGTCTGTGGCCTTATTTTAGCGGAACAGGCTGCCTGGCTTGTTTTTTGGGGTCTGTGGTGTAAATAGTGAATGTGCAGATTATATTTTTTGTGCTCACAGCACTGTAGCAGCTGTAGCCCCTGTAACCAGGCCCACAGCCACAGATCCTCCATCTGCTGTGTGCGTGCTGCTTGCAGAGCCAATGCTGCTAACTAACCCAAAATCTCACCCCCTTGGCACTGCCCTGCTTTGGCAAAGTGGTAAAACTGGCTCGGAGATAAAAGAGGACACTGCGGTGGAGGGAATGCTGGCGATGGTGAAGCCCAAAACTCCGGAGATCCTCCTTCCGCGGAGCCGAAAGGAAGCGGCCACGTCCCAAACCACTCCTGCTGCTTGTGTTGAGCGAACCAATGAATGCAGCCTAACAAAGAACCGTCTGAATGTTTCAAACCGATGAGCTGTCTTACAAGAACCCTTACATACAAAGGAGTTCTCTCTCTCACACACACACACACACACACACACACACACACACACACACACACACACACACACACACACTTTTCTATTAAAGAAAGAAAGCACAACTTTATTCATCACACACTTGTGAAATTCCTCTCTGCATTTAACCCATCTGAAGCAGTGAGCACGCACACACACATACCCAGAGCAGTGGGCAGCCATGCTAACAGCACCCGGGGAGCAGTTGGGAGTTCGGTGCCTCGCTCAAAGCCGTCCCATATTAACCTCACCGCATGTCTGAACTGTGGGGGAAACCGGAGCACCCAGAGGAAACCCACACAGACACGGAGAGAACACGCAAACTCCGCACAGAAAGGCCCTCGCCGGCCGCTGGGCTCAAACCCAGAACCTTCTTGCTGTGAGGTGACCGTGCTAACCACTACACCACCGTGCTGCCCATAGATATGCCCATTACATAGACTTTATCTTCCAGATTTCTTTCTTCCTCAGACATCCCTTCGTTCTTCTCTCCATTCTCCTTCCCTGATGTTTCTCTCCGTCATATACTCTGTCTGCCTTTAATCTCTCAATCCGTTTCTCCGTTCGCTCCCCCATCTGTCTCCATCTCACAATCTGACATTTTTCTCACTGTCTGTATCTCTCTCCCCCCTTGCCTCAGTCTCACACACACATCCTCTCTCCATCTCGCACTTGCTCTCTTTCTGCCAGTCTCTCACCATCTTTGTCTTTCTCCATCTGCCCATCTCTCTCTCCCGTACCTCCATCTCACGCGCACACACTCACTGCTGCTTTGTCAGTGACATTCAATAAGATGACAGTTTCAAACCAAACCTGTCCATCAGTGGGTTTTTTTTTTATATAATAGTTATATAAATTATTATTATTTTTAAACGTGCACACACGCATGCATGCATTGCTCCGACTTAACATCAGACTCAAAGCCTCTAGTGTTCCCCATTTAATGAGACCCTCGACACACACACACACGGAGCTGATGGCTGTGTGTGTGAGCTCAGCGGCAAGACGAAAACAGAGCCAAACCTCTTCATGTCAAGTGTGTGTGTGGTGGTGGTGGTGGGGGGCGGCACTGCACAATTAAAAGCACTTAACACTCTTTTGTGAAAGGTGGCTTTGCCTGATTAGCAGCAGGTGACAGGAATGCCCCCCCCCACCAGCACGCACGCGCACACACACACACCCCTCCTGTTAAACAGTTCTGCGCTGAACTTTCAAGCACTGAAAAGAAAAAGCTTACAACACAAAACAGGAAACAATACACTCTCCGGCCTGCACGAGTGTAACGAGGCGTGGAGCTGAACTGAACACACACACACACGTGAGATTTTATCAGATCAGGATTGAATTTATCACGATCATAACACGACGCTTTTACAGCAAAAGGCCCACATGAGCGACTATAAACGCTCCCGGGGTTACAGTTAAAAATAATTACACTCGACGAGCGCAATTAGAGAGAAATCAACTCGCACGAGATCCAACGCTGGTACAGACCTCCTGCTACGGATAAGTGAATCAGCCGTGAGCATTTTACACACACGCACAAAGCCCTGGTCGCTACGTCATGTCAGTATTTACACTGGGAACGTTACGTGTACTCAGAGTCGTATTACACACGTGGCTCAATGATTTTTGAGCTCGTCATGCAGATTACTGACACGTCTTTCACGCCTCTGAGGTTACCAGATGCTTTTTGAGCAGAATCATCAGAGACGGAGTTTATTTTGATCTACACCATCACCTTTAAACCGGGAAGTAGTGCTGCGTACCTAAACTCACATTCAGGGTCAGGTCCGGACTCAAGTCCAGAGGTTCAGGGTCAGGTCCGGACCTGAACCCATGGCTTGTGTGAGTAACTAAAGTGAACTTATCGTAAGCTAAGTAATTATCAATTGAAAATTCGAAATAAACTCCTAATCAACTCAAATTCAAACTCGTCCGGTTTATTGTGTTCCAAGACTTCCAACGTGCGTCTACATTTCTCTACAAAGTACAAATGTAAAAAAAAAAAAAAAAAAAAAAAAAAAAGGTTATACACTTTTTGCCACTTAGTCTACAAATGACTTAGGCCAAGAAAAAATAATTGTTTGTTTCCCATTACATCTTGAAAAAAAAATAGGGTAGGTAGGTCTTTTTATTTTATATCACACAAAATACCGGGTAGGTAGATTTTTTTTTTTTTAAATAAATTTTAGGTGTGGCATTATTTGTCATCTTTGTTGCCTCTACTTTTGCGTCCTCGTGTACTTTTAGTATTTTTGTTTTGATAGCTAACATTTTTTGAAACTCCGGCTTCCGTTTACATTCAAATGTCAGTGCCCGCAAGCCAAAATTGCTGAGCAGGCTTTCCAACGTGACTTCCATCGTGATATCGATACCGCCGTTAGCCTGGGCGCTGTGTGTATACTGTTTGCATGACTCGTCCAGCGGAGGATGATGTTCGTAGAGTTCTTTTACAGTTGAAAACTTATAAAATGAACTTACGCTACGTTCACACTGCAAGGCTTAATGCTCAATTCCGATTTTTTTGTGAAATCCGATTTTTGTGAGGTCGTTCACATTAACAAATATATGCGACTTGTATGTGATCCTCAGTATGAACGAAAAGCGACCTAAAAGTGTTCCGCATGCGCACTGCAGGATACGACGACGTCACACGCAGTGAGCATGGCCAGTGTTTACGGAAGTAAAACCGCCCGGTTGCGGTATGACTCATCCAATCTAGCTTGAATAGCTGCATCCCCCCAAATGGAAATCAGCTCCCTAACCTCTGCGTCCTTCCATTGAGAAGATTCAGAACCTTCACAGCCTGAAGCGTCCCTCGCATCGATGTCATGCGCAGAGGCGCAGATACGTTTTTTGAACTGGGGGGGACAAAAAACTGGGGGGGGGGGGACAAAGCTGCCAGCAAACCAACCCCAACCCCGATATGCCTGTCAAACTTGTTGTTAGTAACCACAGCAACCAAGCTCGAGCTCGCAACCTGTGCAGTCTGCGCAGCTCAACCAACCGAATATCAGTCTTTGTTTTGTTTTATGTGAGTTGTTGCAACTATGTATACACTGCCGTGCACCTCAATAAACCGAATGGTAATTAGTCTTTTGATTTTTCCGTGAGGTTTGCCTTATGCAAAGAAAGACAGCATAGACGTTTTTTCCTCCTTATAAGTGGGGGGGACCGAACGAGGTGAATTTAAATATGACTCGTCCCACCCTCTATCTGCGCCCGTGATTATGCGCCATGTTGTTGTAACTTTTTTGAGAGACCCGCCGCCTACTTCAGTGCAGAATAGTGACGTTTGTGGCTTGTTGATGACGTGTAAGTCAGATGAATGCGACCTGGCGGTTCAGACTGAAGTCGCATATGAAAAGAGCGGATAGGAATCGGAATTAGCACCACTTATCCAAACGGCCTGGGTCGGATTTGAAAAAAATCGGATCTGTGTCGTTCATACTGTCAATAAAAGATCGGATACAGGTCACATATGGGCGAAAAGATCGGATTTGAGTCACTTCAGCCTGCAGTGTGAACGTAGCCTTATTGTCTTACAATCTTCCGTGTGGTCGCAACCGATCACGGTAATCGAGAACACTTCGTTGGCCGCCATGATTCCTAGCGTTGTGTACAACACAAGCCGGAGTTTCCCGGAAAGAGGTCATGACGTCAGATTGAGGCCGTGAGAAATCAATGAGTGTTTCTTGTCTGATATATGCGTTTTAGAATTAGTCACTTGTCAGATCGACAAATATTATGCAAATCGTAACGCAGATATTTTTTTTTTTCAAAATTTATTGTTGGTCGGCGAAAATAAATTTTTTTTTTAAACATCTAACAAAAAAGTCTAGGGTAGGGGCATTTTTTAAACGGTCGGTCGGGTAACCGGAAACAAACAATTATTTTTTCTTAGCCTTATGACAGCAACTACAGTGAACTACTTACAAAGTACAAACATTTATTTCATTTACCAAACAGTCCCTGAGCTGACGGAGCCTAAATCCCTAAAACTTTGCTGAAAGGTAGAGTGTAGAGTAGACTATACGCATTACACTACTATACACAGGTTACACTTCGCAGTATCTGGCGGCAGTTTCGTCACATGCTCCCACACCTTACTGGATTTAAAGCCCCGCGGCATTGTGTTTACATGACCCATGACGCCATAGACCAAACAAAGGAGTTAGCTAAACTACCAAATATCCAATATGGCGACCACGGCAGCCCACGCTGTGTCTAAGCCAATCACATCGCTAGCTTCCCTTGACGTCACACAGATCTCGCGAGCAGTTGCGACATTTTGCGAGACTTCGTGAGTTCAGTAATGGCCGCCATATCAGAAGCCAACACGATGTTTTTTGTCTTTTCTCAGCGCAAATTTCTCGATCTATGGAAGGTTTAGAACAAAAAGGAGAATATACGCAAGTGCTAGGTTTTTTTGCAAGTCCAAGTACCGGTTCCCGACGTTCTGGTTTTAACCGGGCTTGACCCGAAGCTTTTTACAAGTCCAGTACCGGTTCGGCATACCGGTACACAGCACTACCGGGAAGGGGGGGGGGGGGGGGGGGGGGGGGGGAAGGATAAATATGGATTGAAGAACAAAATTGAGTTTCTTTCCCATTTTTCTGTTCAGTGGGAAACATAAAAGCAAAGACAATTAAAAGGAAAAAAATTAAGACTAAAGATGGAGTCAAATACTGTAAACACAAAACAGCATTTGATCGAGCACACTGTAGTAGCACTTAGCATTCACATTCAACACATCGTCAACTACATTAACAAAAATTTAACGTTGCCACGAGATATCAAATCGTAATGTGTGCGTGGAAGGAAGTTGATTATCGCCTTTTAACTCGCCATTTTAGATTAATCGAAGAAAAGCAAACAAAACAAAACACGTGTTTATTTGACAGACTTGGATGTAAAGGAAAAAAAAAAAAAAACACACAACACCCCCATGGTTTGAAGGATGATCTAAAGCTGCTTTTACATGGATAGTGGGAACAGGTTACACCCACTTTCCTTCATATTTACGCTCGCACTTCATTAGTGGCAAACCGGAGGTGAGACAGGACACAAGTGTCCGTGTGCAAATCGGTGATCAAAAGCTCGTTTTTAATTCGCTTTATTGTCCTCTCGCTGCTCGTTTACGTTTAAACGCTCAGTGACTGGGCGGTAAATCGGCTCATCACGGCCCGATTTCTCCAAACCCAACCGGGTATCTGCATCTCCACACAACTGGAGGAGGGTAAGAACTTGTTCTTTAGTCCAGGCATCAGTGCGATTGGTTTGGGAAAATCACTCAACTCCATCGTTTAAAGGTGGAGAAGGTTGACCAGGAAAAGCACTCGAGACAAACGGATGGCTGAATTTGCTGCTGAGCGGTCTTGTCTGGATGATAAATGACCCAAATGAGCATGTAAGCCCCTCCTACTTGCCACCGATTGTGTTTAGATGGTAAGCAGGAACAAGTTGCACCTGGAACAAGATGTTCCAGAACAAGCTGCACCCACTGGTGTGGAATTTTTCCTGGAACAAACTGTTTCGATGGTCAGTTGCACCGGGGCAACTTATTCCAGGAACAACTTGTTCCTTGTTCTGTGTAAAAGCAGCTCGTCGTGCCATGCTTTAACAGATGCTCCTTATATTTATCCAACAATAATTCAGTCTTCATTACTTAACATTTTAATTAAGTAAATTTTACTTAAAGGGTGGCACGGTGGTGTAGTGGTTAGCGCTGTCGTCTCACAGCAAGAAGGTCCGGGTTTGAGCCCCGGGGCCGGCGAGGGCCTTTCTGTGCGGAGTTTGCATGTTCTCCCTGTGTCCGCGTGGGTTTCCTCCGGGTGCTCCGGTTTCCCCCACAGTCCAAAGACATGCAGGTTAGGTTAACTGGTGACTCTAAATTGACCGTAAGTGTGAATGTGAGTGTGAATGGTTGTCTGTGTCTATGGTGGGGTTTACATTAGACCGTATCAGCGGATCATCAGATTAACGTTTTTAAAACGATTAGTGTGCACACAGCAACACCAATACACGGATACGCTCGGCTCCGCAGGCATCCTGCGCTCCAAATCACTCCGCCCTGAACAGCGAGTGCCCTCTGGAGGGTGCGCACTCCGGCCCTGCGCAGCTCACAGAGCGCGCGAGTGAAGCGCACGAGCAGTGATTCGGGACTGAGCCGCTGTGTGTGAGATCCCAGTGCATATCACTTACCACTTGCAAGTGGAAGGATGGCAAGCCTAAAGACCATCATAACTACACAATGGGCAGTATTTGCATCAGTATTTGCAGTATTTTCATACTTTTATACTCTTTAATGAAAGGTGATACAAGGCGGAAGTCCGCGCCGTTTTTCAGCAGTCACGTCACATGACCAACGCCAGCGAATCAGGAAGGTGGATGTCACAGTGACGTTGTCCAATGATGACGCCAGCTAGAGCTCAGCACAGCGTATCCGCGTATTCTCAATGTTTACACAGCACCGGACCAGACACGATCTAGATTGAATACGTGGACCCTGGCGGATTCCCGTTTCCCGGCGTTTCCAGGCGTTTTAATGTAAACGGACAGTGCATCCGCGAAGAAAACGAGACAGATACGGTCTAATGTAAACTTGGCCTATGTGTCAGCCCTGTGATGACCTGGCGACTTGTCCAGGGTGTACCCCGCCTTTCGCCCGTAGTCAGCTGGGATAGGCTCCAGCTTGCCTGCGACCCTGCAGAACAGGATAAAGCGGCTACAGATAATGAGATGAGATGAATTTTACTTAAAACATTATTATTACTTAGAAGAGAAGCGCTTAGTGGCTTTTCATACTAGATGCCGTCGCAGAGTTCTTGGTGTGTCCTGAGAGACCACATCTCAAACGCAGAGATCTTTGAAAGAACTGGTCAGGCTCCCCTAATTAACACCCTGCGACAGAAACGGCTATCATGGCTCGGCCACGTCATACGCATGCCTTTAACACGCTTACCGCGCCGCTTGCTCCATTGGTTACCATCAGGATGGCGTCATTCAGGCAGGCAACGCATGCGATGGGGCGACGTGGTCTCAAGAGACTTACAGGAATCAGGTCTCTCATTTGAGGAGGCAGCGCAGGACAGGAAGCAATGGCGCAGCCCACTGCAGCAGTAAAATAAATAAAACTTATTTAAATAGTCACATTTACGTGCTGAATTTGTCTTTCTGTAAATTTCAGCATGACATCTTGCTGTTTGATTCCGTAACTCAAACTCCGCCCAGCGCGCGCAACTCTAATATAACTTCTGAACACGTCAAGAGAGTTATATCCAAGTTGAATACTGAATACCCACGCATGTGACTCCATTATTAAATCCTCACCGTGCGTACGTGACTCAATTAAGAATGCTAGACAGCCAGAGAATTGTAAAAGAAAATGAAAATAAATAAAATAAACTGCACATTCTGTCCGAATAGATTTATTCCTCAAACACTATTTACATTTTAGGTTCGTTATTTAAATTTGTTCAAGAACATTCTGGTTATTTGGATTTATCAGACTGAACCTGGAGCCTTTTCCATTTCTTCGTTTTTGATTTACAGAAGTTTGGATTCAAATCAAACCATCTAATAACCAAGAGCTTAATATGAGAAAGTAAGAACAATAATTTTTTTCACGGCCCGGTTTCCATCAAGTCCCGCGCTCTGACTGGCTGGCGAGCGGGTCCGTATCCTACGATATGGACCCCAGTTACGGACCTCTGGCGACTCGCTTGTTCACAACAAACACTGTAGCATTTTTTGTCAACATTTATCTTTTTTATTTTTTTTAAATAAGACTTAAGATTATCAAAACTCATACATTTTTGCCAGCATTTCTCAGTATAATAGCATTAATTTTACAGCATGGATAGCGATAACGACAGTGTTCACAGCGAAAGTGAGTTTTACTACCCTGAGGAAGAAAAAATAAAAATTTCAGGAGAAAGCTAAAAACCTCTAACTGTAGCTAACGCCAAGCAAAAACATGGCTGAATCCTGAATGACTCAATTTTGTATAAATAGGGGACTACATAGGCGGCAAAATGTAGTTTTTTTTTCCCTGCCATGGAAGTGCACTTGTATACCGAGGAGGAAGCAATTTGCATTACAGCCGTGAACGAGGATTCAAAATGGCGGCTCGGCTCGGTTTTCCCTTTCGGGCGCTCTCGTTTTCTGTTAGAATTTGGTAAAGAAAAAATAAATATATTATTTACCAGCTTAAGGTCGGTCGGTATGGTGAAATACCGTGACCTCGGCCCAGAGGGCCTCGCTCAGTACTTTCAAGACCTCGGTCACGGTATTTCACGATACGGCCCTCCCAGCTGGTAAATAACATGTATGTACTTTCTTGACAAAAAGCGTCATTCCAACACAATCATGTTTCATATTTAAACCATAAGGACCACAATGAGCAAATAAACAATCATAAAACTCTTTCATTGTACAACTGAATGAATTCGTCCTGGACAATAAATCAAATGTTTGATAAGTCGTGATATTTAACGTCCTTATAGAGTCTGGTCATGATCCTTCCACTTTTTTAGGGAGAAAGCTTTGCTCGTTTTATTTTTCTTGTACTATGGTAATTTTACGATGACTAGCTACTTTCGATGAATTAAATACGACGACGTTGCTGTGGTTTATAGTTATACATAGGGATGGCGAAAACTAAAAAAAATCTTGACCGACCACCGAGCCTCATTAGCCGGTTAACTTATGAGTTTAAACAGGGATGCAAACGGCACGCCTTTTGGCGGATGCCGCCTTTTTCACGGCTGAATCGTGCAGATCCGATTTCTTTTTTTTTTTTTTTGGGGGGGGGGGGGGGGGCGTTGGAGCGTCTGAATAATTTCATCAGAGTAAATTCTGTATTAAAATTACTAAGTGGGCAGGTGCCGTTGCGGTCCATGAGGCGTGGGAGGTGTGTGTGTGTGTGTGTGTGGGGGGGGGGGGCAGTGGGTCGGAGGGCTGTGCATGTTTTCGCGGAAGCTGCGCAGGTGTGCGCGGCTTTCTGATTTACTGTTTTCTTCTCGTGCTTCCTGTGTTTCGTGGACTGTGGTGGTGTTTGCTTGTTTAGTAATTTTAATACAGAATTAAAACTTAAAAATAATTAAACACTCTTAAAAAAAACAAATTTCACACTCCGTGTCTCTGCTCGCAGCGCGCGGATGGGAGAGGGGCTGCTCGCTCTCTCACACACACACACGAGGGAGGGGCTGCTCCCTCTCTCTCATACACACACGAGGGAGGGGCTGCTCCCTCTCAGAGAGACACATTCACACAGTTCAGTGCAGCTCCTGCTATAGCGACTGCTACGCGCACTGCATCACTCTCACAATTTCCCACAGGGGAATTGTCTCTAGCTTAACCGACAACCAAAAAAAAAAAAATTAACCGGTTGACGTTGAATCGGTCAAACGGTCATCGGTTAACATCCCTAGTTACGCATGTCCTGGAATGTCCATAAGTAACAAGTTCACTCCTAATCAAAATCACTTACAGCGACAGAGTCGTTTTCTGAGTTACTGGAAAACCTGCAGCATGTTATGAAGAAACGGCGACATCCTGTAGACCAGGGGTGTTCAAATTGATCCATAAAGGGCCGTGTGGCTGCAGGTTTTCATTCCAGCCATGCAGCAGCACCCTGATTTGGCTTATTCAATCAACTGACACACCCACCCTTTAATCAAGGGTGGGTGTGGCTGCAAGTATTTGACTGTGTGAAGACAGGTCAGTTGATTGAATGAGCCAAGTCAGGTGTGCTGCTGCATGGCTGGAATGAAAACCTGCAGCCACACGGCCCTTGATGGATCAATTTGAACACCCCTGCTGTAGACGCTCACGTGTCGGAAAACTTACTGACACTGAAGATGCTCCCCCCCCCCAAAAAAAAGAAAACCCACACAAAGTCATGCAGAACACAATACTTGCGAAAATCACAAAGAAACCGAAGTTATGACCAGTTAGGCTTTTTTTTTTTTTACAAGATTTGACCTTGGTGACCTTTGACCTTGACTCACCAAAAACTAGTGATGCCTTTGTGTGAATTTAGTGAGAGTTGTCCTGTCTGTGCATTTTGGTGAAGATTGGTCAAGAAATGACGATGCTAGTGCACCAACAAGCAAACGGATAAAATCAACATACTTGCAAAAATCTCCGATTTTCACAAATAAACAAAACCCTAGGCTTAACTTAGGCCATCCTTAAAAAAAAAAATCCGTTTCCTGTCCACCGGGTGAGCAAAAAAAAAAAAAAAAAAATTAGGGAGGGAGGGATTTTTATATACCGTATTTTCTGGACTATAAGCCGCTACTTTTTTCCTAGGTTTTGAACCATGCGGCTTATACAAAGGTGCGGCTATTCTGTGGATTTTTCTTCCACCGCTAGGGGCGCTCTAACCGGAAGTAGAATCAAAAATAAGATAGACGAAAAATCAATGCAAAGAAGAATTAGCAGATCTTTAGCAGATAGAACACGCACGACAAATTACTAACTGGTAATTATTTTCAAATCCAGCGAAGATGATTAAAGTGACTTGTGGTTTCAAACACAGGAGAAATGAAGGTAAATAAATACCGGTTATTTTCTCTTGGTTCTGTTCCGTTTTAATCAGCAAAGTTGCTGCCGTGTTAAAAGGCACTGTTCGGAAAGAATCTGTTCAGGTACATACATGTACATTTACAGTACAAAATCGTTCTGTACATGCAGTAAATATCTAATTTTTCAACACATATCTGCGGCTTATAGCCCGGTGCGGCTTGTATATCTTTTTTTAAAAATTTTTTTTAAAAATAGAGCGGATGCGGCTTATATACAGGTGCTCTCTATAGTCCAGAAAATACGGTATATTAGATAAGAAATCGCAATGCTGTATTTGCTTTTTCTTTCAGTACTTTATTACAAAAGCAGACACATTTAATAAAATATAACAGTTTAATCAACTGAAACTTGTACAAAAACTTTATTTGCTACAGACAGTTTTTAATTCTGTCCAGCCAACGTGCATTAGTTCCATAAACGCATTTTTTTGTTCAGTTCCGTTCTCATTTTGAATAGATCCATTAGGTTCTCCTACAGATCTGTCAGGGTCATTAACAAAGTAGGTAATGAATTTCACATAAAACTCAAAAGCGGCGGCACGGTGGTGTAGTGGTTAGCGCTGTCGCCTCACAGCAAGAAGGTCCTGGGTTCGAGCCCCGTGGCCGGCGAGGGCCTTTCTGTGTGGAGTTTGCATGTTCTCCCCGTGTCCGCGTGGGTTTCCTCCGGGTGCTCCGGTTTCCCCCAAAGACATGCAGGTTAGGTTAACTGGTGACTCTAAATTGACCGTAGGTGTGAATGTGAGTGTGAATGGTTGTCTGTGTCTATGTGTCAGCCCTGTGATGACCTGGCGACTTGTCCAGGGTGTACCCCGCCTCTCGCCCGTAGTCAGCTGGGATAGGCTCCAGCTTGCCTGCGACCCTGTAGAACAGGATAAAGCTGCTACAGATAATGAGATGAGATAACTCAAAAGCTGTTTGTAACATCTCAGATGGATCAAGATCAAACGAATTTTCCAGTAACGGTTTGTGATGGTCCGACACACGGACTTTTTGTAGTTCCAAATCGACCGTTAGGCCTAGTCCGGATAAAATTACACTATTAAAATGATCACTGAATGATTTGTTTTTCTGAATCTTTACTCTTTTGTTGTTCGCTAGAATACCATTTTGCGATTTCACACTTAAGCAAATGTTTGAAAACTCCAGATCTCCTTCCTTCATGGTGGCTGCCATTTTTTTGTACCGCACGGTGCATGCGCAGAGCTGATTCGATTCTATATTCTGCGTGGAATGCGTAAATGTCAAGTTCAATTTTAGATTTACGAACCTGAAAAAAAATGTCGAAAAAACGGCGTTAAAAAAAAAAATTTCAACCACACAAACGGCACTCACCTGGCCGGTGGACCGGAAACAGAACATTTTTTTAAATAATGGCCTTACAGGATTCCAAACCATATCGGTTTTAGTATTAGATTATATCGAGCAGCCCGTCCGCCATACATGAATGCGAATGAGCTGTTACTATAGTAACGATAACCTTTAATTTGTGTGTAACCAAAAAAACAATCATGGTTTCAACAGCACTGTTGTATAAACAAAATATCATTATAATCAACAGTAAATAACGTGACCAGCAAATTTAATAATCAGAACACATGGTACCTGTTAGACCTGTTTATTTTTAACAGTCTTTTTTGAAATGTGATACCAGTCCCAAGGTTGCCAATGCCACACTTTTTACACCAACTGGACTAGTTTAAGGAAAAGGCTCCAGGTTAAAAAAAAAAAAAAAAAACACAAATCTGTACTGGATTAAAGACAGTCCACGATGAACAAGATCACGTTTTGAAGCAAGTAATCAGAATTAAATCTCCACAAATAGAGGGAAAACGTGTGCGTACAGAGAGTGTACCTATCTAAAATATCAGATTGCTGCCTTAAGGATTGAAAATGAATCATATTCAGTGATATCGTCACATACTGACTTTGATATTGATATCGGAGCAGATTCTGAAGGACCACCAAATACTAGTCTGGCTAACGCGACTTCAAGGCTCTGCGAGCATTTGGTCTGGCAAAAATATTAAGCCCAACCGTTTCCCAAAGTGCGTGGTTGACCCGCCTCCCTGAAATGCCTCAGTTTGCTACTGGTCGAAGCCAGAAAAGGCTGTGACGAAGCTTAAACCAATCACATCACTCTTTCCTCTGACGTATGTGACACGACGGGGCTAACTGGTAGATTAAACTCTTACCAAAAACGTCCTTCCTTTCAATAAATACCTCCAGGGCTGCTCTTTGCTCCATTTTCAGTGAGAACTTGCTCCATGTTCGTAATGTTTCTAGTGAATGAAGCACTTCCGGCATAGATTCTGTAAACAATCTATGGCTTCCGGTCGCAGTTCTACTACGTCACTGCCTTGAACACGCCTCTACCCAGGGCCGTTGGAGATGCTCAAAGTTGATTGGCTCCCGATTTTTCGGGAGCTTGGAAGAGCTGTAGATAGCTTGCCTGGCCAGACTAAGCTCGCAACAGGCCCTCGTGCTGCGTCACGCTTAGGATGAGCGGGCCCAGGCTAACCAAATACTGGACCACTGATACTGAATCTTATCGTATCATTGTAGATTCAGCGGCATCATCAAATATCAAACCTTAAGAAGTGAAACTATCATATCGTATCGTAGCTGATTTAGCAGTCTAATCAATAAATGTCAGACTGTTGCCTTAAGGATCGAAATTATATCTTTATGTAGTATTCTCAAATATCTGATCATGGAATCAAAAAACATCCACAAAGTTCTGGTCCCGGTAAACACAGTTCATAAGTGTTCTGAGGCAAAACAAACCTCGCCCGGTAACACTTGTGATGAATATGAAGGAAGATATCATTTGGGGAAGAAGGGGGGGGGGGGGGGGGGGGGCCCTATGGGTCCACTGCTTATAAATAAAATAGGTTTTCTGATCCCATGCTCATATGGTAAATATAGCATATATATTTACTCTGAAACAGTAGCCACAAAAATGAAGCGTAATCCAAAAATAAACAATTTTTTAAAAAATTTGAAAGGTCCCATGGCATGAAATTTTCACTTTCTGAGGTTTTTTAACGTTAAAATGAGTTCCTCTGACCTTCTTAAGTCACCCCAGTGGCTAGAAATTTCATAATGTGTAAACCAAATTATGCCCAATGTTTGAGAATGGCGCGTCAAAACGGCGCGTTGATAAGCTCTTCCCTTTACTACGTCAGCAAGGGAGATGATCCCCCCCGGATTCCCACCCACTGTATGAATTGCCCACCCAGTTGTAGTGAGGAGACCATAGAGGGAGGACACAACATGGCATCACCTAAGCGAGCGAAACATGGAAGTTGCGCTGTACATGGATGTGACAACACAGAAAAGAGTCTGTTTTTACTGCCGACGGGAGAGCCCCTGAAGACGCAGTGGCTTAATTTTATTTACTCCAATAATACGCCGTCGAGTCTACCTAAGACGGTTTATGTTTGTCAGAAGCATTTTCCTGAGGAATGTTTCCACAACTTGGGACAGTACAGGGCAGGTTTTGCACATCAACTGTCACTGAAGCCTGGGTCCGTACCAAGCATCCCTGCCGCATCAGCCACAAACACCGAACAAATAAGTGTATAACTGGTCGTTTTGACGTGTTTTAAAATCGGTGCCATGTTAGCCTTGCAATGGCTACATTAGCTGTGCAGCTAACCGCTTCCTGCAGTTAGCCAGGTACTCTGCGCTACAAAACCAAAAAGCATGCAGCATGCTCTGTTATAATAGCCAATCAAAACAGTTTTTACAAAGACACCCACATTCTTTTTTTTAAGTCACTCATTCATTTTATTTGTTTGTTCAGTAAAAACCCAAACGGTTGTTGAATTTATTTTATTTCCTTGCGTCGCACCTTAATGACGTCAGCGCGTGGTATTTTTCCCTTCGCGGTTTGTTCCTTCTCTCTCGCCATAGTAAGACACCCACATCCGCTTGTTCTGACCCACTGGAGGTAGCGTCACAGTGCTGTTAGCCAATCAGAGTTAACACGTTTACATGTCATGAATATTAATGATAAGACCCGCCCCCACCCTCTACCCTTCCCCGCCTCCATGCTTCTCATTAGCAAAACGACGCACTGGGAAAAGTGCTGAAATGGGGCTTTCTCCCAGGAGGCTATATCTACGTGCCGAGGGTTCATTTCGAGAAAGGCTGCGGATATAACATCCGGAAACCTCCACGAGCCCGTTTAAAGCATCAACAAACCACCATGCCATGGGTCCTTTTTTTTTTTTTTTTTTTTTTTTTTAAAAACAGGAGTAAAATAAACCAAGTGTCTGTACTTTGTTATTCTACTCTTACAGTTTTCGAAACCGAAACCTCCGAACCGAGGCTGACACACAGACGTCACCATGACCCAAACTCTTATTTCCCGGAAACGGCCCGGCGCTAGAGCTCAGTGGAACGCACTTTCCCTCTGTAATAAGCATAAACATGTCTGAAGGCCATTTCTTTAGTCCATTTATTTCGAATGGTGAACAGGATTGTATACACTCACCGGCCATTTTAATCGGAACACGTGTATGCACATGCGCAGTGCGCGACTGTTACACTCTTACAGCACGATGATGTAGTGGCTAACGCCTCTACATGAGGCAGGAGCCACAGCAAAACAATTTTGACCTTTTTGGTGACCTTGACCAGATGACCCTCAAAATGAAGGTTCTATTTGAGACCAACGCCCATCTATCCTGAAAGTTTCATGAAGATCGATCCGGCCGTTTTCGCGCAATATCGTTAACAAACAAATCTGACCGAAAACAATACCTCGCCCCCTGGTGGACTCCATCCCGGGCGAGGTAATAATTCTACAAGGACAATCTATATACAACTTCACTCGACCAAAATTAAAAACTAAAAGTAAGAAAAGGATGCATGTTTACATATAGAGCAGGAACACTTTGGAACACGCCACCAACACACGTCTAGTCAGTCTCCGATATTCAGAAAGGAAATCCATCGATTGCATGGGACGCTTTAACTAATTCAGACCCCAGATACCTTTTTAACAGATACTCCTTTTATTTGATATAACGTAAACATTTGCATTTTGTATTATTTAGGTTTACGAACCTTGGAGATACCCTGGGTATCACAATAAACTCTAAACTCTTGGCTTGATATTGAATTTAATTTCACTTCTTATCATACCAGATTTAGTGGTCTGGTCAAATTTCAATTAGTTGCTTTAAGGATCGAAATCGTATTGTAGCCGATTTATTGGTTCAATTTCACTTCCTTGTTCCTCCTCTGCTCACTGGCTGCATGTCGCAGCTTGCATCAAATTTAAGACACTGGTGCGAGCGTACCAGGCAGTCAAGGGGTCAGGTCCTGAATACCTTCAAGAGACTGATCCGACCCTACACGCCAGCCAGATCCTTACGCTCTGCTACTACCGGTCGCCTGACCCATCCTCCTCTTCTCTCCACGCTGCTCCTGCCCAGCTCTCACTCAAAACCTGTCTGTTCTGGCTCCCTGTTGGTGGAACGACCTTCCCATTGAGGTCAGAACTGCCGACTCCCTGACCACCTTCAAGCGCGGAATGAAGACTCCCCTCTTCAAGCTGCACCTCTCCACTGCGTAATCGTGTAACGGTCTTGACCAACCCAGGCTGTGTACTGTCTCGCCTGCTCATGATGACTCAGTTAGTTGGACTTTATCAGCTCATCTGCATGGTTGGTTTGTTTCCCCAGAGTGCTGGTACTTCAACAGGATATTACACTCGGTGTTATTCTCTCACTTGTTCATTTGGCACTACTGTAGAACTTTCTTGCTTAGAAGTTCAGCACTTCTTGTACGTCGCTCTGGATAAATTTAAGCGTCTGCTAAATTTCTGTAATGGAATGTAACGTGTACTCGTATCAGATTATTGCCTTAAGGATTAAAATTTAATCGTACATCACAGATTCAGATATCCTCAAGCATCGGATTGTTGCCTTGAGTATTGAATGCGTACCGTTATATCGTAGCAGGTTTAGTTGCATCATCAAATCTCAAATCGTTTGCTTCAGAAGTGAAGTCATATCTCATCGTCGCAGATCCATCAGTACCGTCGACTCTGAAGGATTCGTATTATACACACTCACCGGCCACTTTAGTAGGAACCCCCATCCATCCACCTACTGTTTGATGCAGTTCTCTAATCAGCTGATCCCTTGACAGCAGCACAATCAAGAACATCAGTTAATGTTCACTTCAAACATCAGAATGAGAAAAATTCATCCATTCATCCGTCCATTATCCGTAACCGCTTATCCTGTATAGGGTCACGGGCAAGCTGGAGCTGATCCCAGCTGACTATGGACAAGTCGCCAGGTCCTCGCAGGGCTGACACATAGAGACAAACAACTATTCACACTCACGGTCAATTTAGAGCCACCAATTAGCCTAACCTGCATGTCTTTGGACTGTGGAGGAAACCAGAGCACCCAGAGGAAACCCATGCAGACACGGGGAGAACATGCAAACTCCGCACAGAAAGGCCCTTGCTGACCACTGGGCTCGAACCCAGAACCTTCTTGCTGTGAGGCGACAGTGCTAACCACTACACCACCGTGCCACCTTGGAATGGGAAAAATCATGATCTCAGAGAAGTGTAACTTTCTTTCACTGTAGCATGGGTGATGGTTTGAGCATTTCAGAAATCACTGATCTCCTGGGGTTTTCACACGCAACAGTCTCCAGACAGAATGGGGCAAAAAAAAAAAAAACCCACACAGAGTGAACGAGCGACAGTTCTGTGGGCGGAAACAAATGATAAGCCCTCTCGGTGACAGAGGTCAGAGGAAAAATGGATAGATTGGTTCAAGTTTTTTTTTTTTGCCAGGAAGGATATAGTAACTCGCAACAACCGTGGTGAGCAGAAAAGCATCTCAGCATGCAACAGCAGAAGAGCACATTGGGTTCCACTCCTGCAGCCAAGAACAGGGATCTTAGAATCAAGAACAAGTTCCTATTAAAGTGGCCATCTGGTCCCAACCTGGACCCCGTCAAAGCCCTCGACTGGTCCACTGTATTCGTGCATCACGTTACACACTTGTTAACTGTAATATCGGGATATCATAGGACGGCCATATTAAACCACCCTGAATCTCCAGTCCAGGTTACAGGGAAAGAAAAAGAGAGAAAGAAAGAAACACTGGATTTTACTCCATTTACAAAAGCAAACACTCCATGTTAAATGCGATGTCCCTAAAATGGAGCTGCAGCACTGACTCTGTACAGGATGACGCTGTTTAGGAAATAAAATCGACCCTTGTGTGGTTTGTTACTCAGCCAGCGTTCGTGAGTCCGGTGGACCTGCTGCATTTTGGTTTGATTTTACATTAAATACTTAACAGATGTTTACATCACCCCAATTACAAGCAATATAAACAGCATATATGGTTAATATTTGCCCTTTACCTTTATTAGATTACATTTATTTAAAAAAAGTGCTACTCGTTTTTTGGTTTGATTTTTAATAAAATGCAGTTTTACAAAATCAATTATAGTCAAGATACGAGTGGAAAAAAGATGTTTATCTTCAAATTTACAAATTAAGCAAGGTTTTTCGCAACAACTGATTTTTATTTCTTGGAATTTCATTAGAAATCGAACCCAATCAGTTCAGTTTACACGACACAAGCTGAACACTTACAGTAACCATGTCGGTCTATACAACACATCCCCATGCTCGTCTTTGTTTCGGTACTGGCTGATGCTCCGTCTCATCCTCTTCTTCAACTCACTGTCAGACTCTGAATTTTCAGAAATGTGCTGCTCACATTCTGAAACTCCTTCCTCTACATCAAAAGCTTCTCTCTCTCTCTCCCAAAATCATTTGCAAGGCCATCTGAGCAGAGAATCTTTTGATCAGTTGTGATGAGGAAGAACAACTTTATTCATCATACACTTGTGAAATTCCTCTCTGCATTTAACCCATCTGAAGCAGTGAGGGGAAAAAAAAAAAAAACCCACACACACACCCACCCACCAGTGGGCAGCCATGCTAACAGCGCCTGGGGAGCAGTTGCGAGTTCGGTGCCTCGCTCAAGGCCGTCCCATATTAACCTAACCGCATGTCTTTGAACTGTGGGGGAAACCCATGCAGACACGGCGAGAACATGCAAACTCCACACAGAAAGTTTAGTTTAGTTTGTTTGTATAGCGCTTTTAACAGACAGACAGACATTGTCCCAAAGCAGCTTTACAGAATTTGAATTAAATATGAGCTAATTTTATCCTTAATCTATTCCCAATGATAAAGTCTGTGGTGACCATAGCAAGGAAAAACTCCCTCAGACGACATGAGGAAGAAACCTCGAGAGGAACCAGACTCAAAAGGGAACCCATCCTCATTTGCGCAACAACAGACAACATGACTATAACATTAACAGTTTTAACATGAAGTCAGTTTCATTGAGTCAGTTTCATTAGCGGTACGGTGGTGTAGTGGTTAGCATGGTCACCTCACAGCAAGAAGGTTCTGGGTTCGAGCCCAGCAGCCAGTGAGGGCCTTTCTGTGTGGATTTCGCATGTTCTCCCCGTGTCTGCGTGGGTTTCCTCCAGGTGCTCCGGTTTCCCCCACAGTCCAAAGACATGCAGTTAGGTTAAAGTGCATATCCTGGACCAATTTCGTTTTTTTTTTTTTTAATATGAAAGTCTGTCCCTTTACACACTCATCCAGAAGGGTAAATTTGCACAAGGCCATCTGTCTACAGCAGAAAAAAATAAAATAAACAAAAACGCGTCTGGAAAAATCCCAATGGAGTCTGGAGCCAAATTCGTGACGTCACCTGCAGAAGCGCCGGCAGGCTTGCGAGAGCTTGCACGGTTTCAGTGCACAGCCTGTGTAGACCAAGTTTAGCAGCTAGTCGGCATTGAAATATGGAATTGTCACCTGAGCGCTGGACGGAACTGCGTCTTTTTTCAGATCAAGTTGCCTCGTGAAGCCCATTTCCCACTGCAAATAGTTCTCAAAGTCGTCAGGCCTTGTGAAGTGAACACCGCATATGATGCTCTAGTCTGTAGCATGTAGCCAGTTTTTCTGGGTGCCTTGCACAAAGCACTCCCATTTCTATCTCGTTGTCCGGTCTTTTAGAAAACGATGAGTACTAATCCCATCATGATTGGTGTTGCTACACCCTCCTACGATACATCTGTTAAGCATTTTAATAATTACACGATAACGCTGAAAAAGGGCGGCGCGGTGGTGTAGTGGTTAGCGCGGTCACCTCACAGCAAGAAGGTCCGGGTTCGAGCCCCGGGGCCGGCGAGGGCCTTTCTGTGCAGAGTTTGCATGTTCTCCCCGTGTCCGCGTGGGTTTCCTCCGGGTGCTCCGGTTTCCCCCACAGTCCAAAGACATGCAGGTTAGGTTAACTGGTGACTCTAAATTGACCGTAGGTGTGAATGTGAGTGTGAATGGTTGTCTGTGTCTATGTGTCAGCCCTGTGATGACCTGGCGACTTGTCCAGGGTGTACCCCGCCTTTCGCCCGTAGTCAGCTGGGATAGGCTCCAGCCTGCCTGCGACCCTGTAGAAGGATAAAGCGGCTAGAGATAATGAGATGAGACTACTAGGTTGTTTTCTCATAAACAAACCAACGCTGACGTAGGATTCAGAGAGAGGCGTCATGAAATATCGTGACGTCACGAAAATCAACATTTGGCGGGAAATCCAAACGCAAAGTTTTTTCAGAGGCAGCCCAATTCGCCTCAAATGGCTTGATTTTAACTGAATTTTCCGGTATTGCACAAGGTAAAAAAAATTGCACAAAATGCAACAGATATTTGACCAAAGTTCAATATAAAATAGGAGAATTACATTGATCTTGTTCCTGAATTTACCCGTGATATGCACTTTAACCCCTAACTGCTCCCCGGGCGCTGTAGTATGGCTGCCCACTGCTCTGGGTACGTACGTGTGCTCACTGCTTCAGATGGGTTAAATGCAGAGGATGAATCTCACTGTGCTTGAAGTGTGCATGTGACAAATGAAGCTCTTTTTCCTTTTCATGACAACTGCAGTCCTAAAAAGGCCCTCGCCGGCTGCTAGGCTCGAACCCAGAACCTTCTTGTTGTAAGGCGACTGTAGTTAGCACATTCGAAAACCTACTATATTTATTGTGTCCCGCCTGGCGACTTGTCCAGGGTGTACCCCGCCTTTCGCCCGTAGTCAGCTGGGATAGGCTCCAGCTCACCTGCGACCCTGTAGAACAGGATAAAGCGGCTACAGATAATGAGATGAGATGAGATTGTGTCCCGCCCCCAATTTACAGGAACCTCTATCTTGGTTCCTACAAGACGGAGGGTAAAATGTGCAGGAATGTGAGGGCAGACAGGTGTCGGTGCTTGAAGGACAGGGACAGAAAACACCAAACTCTCACACATACTTATTCGCCCCGGGTCCAGTGGACCAGAACATCCTACATGTAATTAAAAAAAAAGTCTGTGGTAATGGAAAATGTGTTCTGATGTGTTCTTCACAGAACATAAACCAAGGCCAAGGAGTCTGAGTTTGGGAAAAAAAAAAAAAGACAATTAATCGTATCTTTTGATAAAAAATGAAAAAGGGTTCCACAGACCCGAACACCATACAAGGGTTAAACAAACAAACAAACAAACAAAAGCCACCATGCATCCATCTGTACCTCACAATTTCACATCAGAGCAACTTCCTGCCTTAAAGCAACACATTAAAAACATCAACAAATACAGGATAATATTAAACAAACGCAGTTTATGTTAAGAAAATAAGGAATAAACTGTTTTCTGGAGAATTTTTTTTTACATGACAAATAAATAAATAAATGCTTCTTCATCAAACAGTTCAGCCAAACCTCCATTGACTCGAGCTCGGTCCCAAATGGCGCCTGACTCCCTTTCTCGAGCGCACTACGCACGATAGAAATCAATGTCACGCGCACACTACGTAGTGCACTATCCTGATCAATACGAAGCCATTTGGGACTCAGCCGGTCGTATATACGTTGGAAATCAGCATACAGTCCGCAAATGTACATGAAATTAACAAAATGTATGTTTTTATACATCCTTAGAAACCCTACAGCATTTCAAACGATAAAATAACACAATTTTACCTTTTAGTTGAAAGAATAAAGACGATATTGTTCATTTTCCCCCCCCTCAGAAGGACACGGAGAAGACTCCACACACACAGCCGCGGTTAATGTGATCTGATAGTAGCGCGAGCGGAGCGCTGCTGACAGCGTCCAAGAAGTCCCCGCCCACCTTCTTTATGATTCGCTGCCGGTTCTTCGCCACAGAGGAAGACATGGCAACCGTCAAAAGGCGGGATTCTGAAGCCCAGGAAAGAGCCAATAGAATATCGAATTTGTTCGCATGCACAACGCCCACCTGTTACAACGCAGTGCTATTGGATAAAATACACGCCAGTCATCGAAAGAGGCGGAAACTAATGGGTAGGTTTAGTATAATTGTTTGGGGTTTTTTTTTTCCTGGAATATTAATGAGAAATTCTTCACTGAGGTGATCTGTGAAGAGAAATGAAAATATAAATAATTTCAATTAAACTATATGAAGCCTTCTAGGCTGGTAATAATGATAAAATGGAACACAAATGAAGTATTAAATCGACATTTATACATACTGTACATCAATAAGAGTGCTTACATAAACATAACATAAATAAAATAGCATAATTTGACATGTTCATATGAATGGATATTAATTTTGGAAAAACACCATATGACATTCCACACTAAGATTTAAATTACAGTAAAACATGCTGTGATAGCAGGGCGGCACAGTGGTGTAGTGGTTAGCGCTGTCGCCTCACAGCAAGAAGGTCTGGGTTCGAGCCCCGTGGCCGGCGAGGGCCCTTCTGTGCAGAGTTTGCATGGTGTCCGCGTGGGTTTCCTCCGGGTGCTCCGGTTTCCCCCACAGTCCAAAGACATGCAGGTTAGGTTAACTGGTGACTCTAAATTGACCGTAGGTGTGAATGTGAGTGTGAATGGTTGTCTGTGTCTATGTGTCAGCCCTGTGATGACCTGGCGACTTGTCCAGGGTGTACCCCGCCTTTCGCCCGTAGTCAGCTGGGATAGGCTCCAGCTTGCCTGCGACCCTGTAGAACAGGATAAAGTGGCTAGAGATAATGAGATGAGATGTTGTGATAGCACGTGAGTGAAGGTCTTTACACGTATGGTGCAATTTGTCATTACGGTTGGACTGTTCTAATATTTCGTCTCATTCAGTTTGTGTCTCAAAACCCAGCGCTGTTTGACAACTAGGCAACAAAAATGATAACGATAACGACTTTAAAGACAATGATTGGAAAAAAATATGGGAGGAGCTTGGTAATGAAAATGGCGTTGTACAGTCCATGGTCCGTAGCCTACTTTGTGATGTGGTAAAGCTTGCTATCAATCACGTTCTCACCTACTTTAAAGATTAGGATGTACCCAAAATTTTCTTTTGTAAAAGAATAAGCACCACATCATCATCATCATCATCATCACTTGTCGACTTTATTGTCACGCAATTTTTTTTGTGGAACGCTCACCTAATCATGTTGTGTTTAATATGAATATTAATGCTGCGTTAAATTCGTCAATGATAATTTTGCACTTTCGCTGTATATCTAAAGACTTTAACACTGCATGGTTTTCGGTATTGCTTTCGCAAACAAAAAATAGGCTACACATCGTAAAATTTCTTTGGTTGTGAATTGAGATCGGCGGCCTTGGAACATCCAAGTGAGCGGCTGATTGCAACTGAATACAGGTGATGACAAACATCTAGCAGTGTGAGAAATGTTTTTTATTAAAGTCCCAGAGCTGCTATGACATTCATCTAATGCCAGGATCCATCCATCCATTATCTATATCACTTATCCATCAGGGTCAGGGGGAATCTGGAGCCAGTCCCAGCTAACTTCAGCCAAGACTTGCGGGGTACATCCAGGGCAGGTCGCCAACCTATCGCCGGGCTAACACAGAGACAAACAACCATTCACAATCACGGTCACACCCCTGGGCAATTTAGAGTAGCCAGTTTGCTGGGATCAGACGACATGAATTCAGACAGATTTTGATACGAATTTGTTGGCTGACAAATTCCCAGCATCAGGCCTGAATATGAACGCCAGCCTTGTCGTGGGATATAACTGAAGAACAGCAATATGGCATCTGGGACACCCCCCTTAACAAAAAATCTAGTATGTCTCACCTAGTTGATAACTCCTACAATGTGTTCCTTGATAGCCATGATTTAAAATTTCTTGAACTTCCTCCCCAATGTCATGCAAGGACATGAACGATGATTGGTCAGAGTCAAACTGGTAATGTTTCCAGTCTCCCAACCAAGACACGGCAAGAATTTATGACAATATGATATGATAGTCTAATCTGACATGGTGACCATCATGAAAGACAAAAACATCATGTAGTCTGGTCCCGGCGTAAAATCCAGCAAAAGGAGGATGCCACAGGATGACACAAAACTCACATGACAGCTACAAATACCGTGGTGGTGATGGTGAAAATGAACGAAACGCCCAGGGACAGAAAAACGCATCATCCTCGTTACCTCAAGGTCACTTGAAGAACCTTTGTAATTAATTAAATTTTTAAAAAATTGACAACTTATTTTATTTATTACCTTTCCTTACTTTAAAGAAAAAAAAAAAATATATATATATATATATATATATATATATATATATGTATATATATATTTTTTAGTGGTTGGCGCTGTCGCCTCACAGCAAGAAGGTCCTGGGTTCGAGCCCCGGGGCCGGCGAGGGCCTTTCTGTGTGGAGTTTGCATGTTCTCCCCGTGTCCGCGTGGGTTTCCTCCGGGTGCTCCGGTTTCCCCCACAGTCCAAAGACATGCAGGTTAGGTTAACTGGTGACTCTAAATTGAGCGTAGGTGTGAATGTGAGTGTGAATGGTTGTCTGTGTCTATGTGTCAGCCCTGTGATGACCTGGCGACTTGTCCAGGGTGTACCCCGCCTTTCGCCCGTAGTCAGCTGGGATAGGCTCCAGCTTGCCTGCGACCCTGTAGAACAGGATAAAGCGGCTTGAGATAATGAGAATGATGAGATGATGGGATATATATATTTATTTATTTATTTTTGTAGCCTTTATTTAAGGGAAATTTATTCCTGTTTCCAGGCTCCCATCAGCACCTGTTATTTGTATTTTTTTCTTTCTTTTATCATTATTTCTTGTAAAATGGTAACTTGTTATTCTGTGCTGCAAAATCATTAAAGTAAAAAGTTTGCATTTATGCTAATCTGATGACATCTACAGAACGTAGTAACGGTCTTTAATCACAGGTCTATCGTAAGAGGATCTTCACTGTACAATCTGAAATGGAAAACGTGTTATCGTACAGGTCACTGAACTCGTTTGAGATTTTAGAGAGATCTCGTACACTGTGACGAGTACTGAAAATATTTACATGACCTCAGAGCTATACCTAGCTTTGTCGGAGCCCGTGCTTGCACTCTGATCACTATTAAGAGTTAAACCAGTGATGGATAATAGGATACCTAATAATCTCTCTCTCTGTCTCTTTCTTCTTCAAATTCAACAAAACGAAAAAAAAATGCTCCTCCTATTTGTATCTGTATTCATATTCGTTTATATCCTGAATACCCAAGAGCTGCTGCTGTAATCATAAATACTGTCCTGTTCTCATCCCAGGACTCATATTCTTATTCAATCTGCTCATGCTGTATCTAAAACACAAACATAATCCTTTTGTTTTCATCATTTTTCACTAATGGGGGAATGAATACAGGTCCAGGTGACGAGTCCAGGCGCGGTTTTAAGGGGTGGCAAAAGGTGGCAGTTGCCACTGTAAAAATATGTCTTGCCACCCCAGTTACCCCCCTATTTTAAAAAGAATTATTTATTAAAACACATTTTTGAAATTCAATTATCTATCTACAGAGATACTAAGCGCTCATCTCATCTCTACCTACCGTTATTTACGTTATTTCACACCCCACCCCGCCCCCGGAATTTTGAAATGGTTTCACCCAGAGAGAGACGTTCTGTTAGCATGGCACGGTTCCGCTATGATATGTGCGGAGTGGTCAACAGGTGGCGCGCGCATCACTGGGTCGTTCAACAATGTCAACAACGGTGGACGCCGCACAGTCCAAACCAACAAAAGTAAAGTGTTTATTCAGGGTTTATTGTGGTTTGTTTTAAGTTTAATAACATCTTGTAAATTTTAAAGATACGAAGCCATCAAGTAAATGTTTTTCGTGATGAAAATAGTCTGTTAAATCGTAAATTTGTCTCATCTCATTATCTCTAGCCGCTTTATCCTGTTCTACAGGGTCGCAGGCAAGCTGGAGCCTATCCCAGCTGACTACGGGCGAAAGGCGGGGTACACCCTGGACAAGTCACCAGGTCATCACAGGGCTGACACATAGACACAGACAACCATTCACACCTACGCTCAATTTAGAGTCACCAGTTAACCTAACCTGCATGTCTTTGGACTGTGGGGGAAACCGGAGCACCCGGAGGAAACCCACGCGGACACGGGGAGAACATGCAAACTCCGCACAGAAAGGCCCTCGCCGGCCACGGGGCTCGAACCCAGGACCTTCTTGCTGTGAGGAGACAGCGCTAACCACTACACCACCGTGCCGCCCCGTAAATTTGATCATTCTTGTCACTGTGAGTGTAACCCCTGGACTCCTTGACATTAGTTGATTAGTGATATTTGCAGGAAATGGACACGTCCAATTTCATTTCTGTTCGCATTGGTGTTTTAACATATACTTACTGAAGAGGCTCATAATTTACATTCCCAACTCAAAACATCCTCAAAACATTGAAAGTTTTCAAGGAATATGAGGGATATTATTATTGGGTAGGTTTTTGGAATTGGGCTATGAACCACAGTTAGGATGTTATGCTGGTATTTAATTGCTAAGAATTATTACCAGTTGCTAGGACGTTAATTAAGAGATTAATATTAAAACACACAAACATTGATCACACCTAAAAAAACATAAATAAATTATCGCTACCACTTGGGCTTCAAATGAACCATGTCGGGCTTCAAATCATTCAGGCCGAGCCTCAAATAACTATAACACCCACAAAAAACATATTATTGTTATATTAATGAGTTCAACAGACAATTTAGCCATGTGTGTTAATTTCTGTTACCAGAATTCTTATCCCCAAATATATGAACGATACACCAATATAGAATCAGCACTCATCAAAATTTAAATGTATGCATTCTTTTGCTCTGTATGCATTCTTTTGAGGAAATATTTGTTTGATTATTCAAGTATGTGATTAATATAAAAAAAAAATCAAACATCATTATGATTCCACAATAACTGGCCCATCAATAAGCATGATAAGCACAAATATATGTCACAGATATATGTCTCTGTATGTCTGCAATGTGGTATGTTTACTGTCTGTCTTGTTATCTGTTGTATATTATATGTTTTGTGAGACGTGCAATATTGACCACATGAGTTTCCCCCTGTGGGATAATAAAGTTTACCTTGACCTTGACCTATATCTTACAGGCCGCGTGAAGTAGACGTGGCTACCCAGACCACAAGCCCTAACTTACAGTGATGCTTGAAAGTTTGTGAACCCTTTAGAATTTTCTATATTTCTGCATAAATGTGACCTAAAACATCAGATTTTCACACAAGTCCTAAAAGTAGATAAAGAGAACCCAGTTAAACAAATGAGACAAAAATATTATACTCGGTCATTTATTTCATCTCATTATCTCTAGCCGCTTTATCCTTCTACAGGGTCGCAGGCAAGCTGGAGCCTATCCCAGCTGACTACGGGCGAAAGGCGGGGTACACCCTGGACAAGTCGCCAGGTCATCACAGGGCTGACACATAGACACAGACAACCATTCACACTCACATTCACACCTACGCTCAATTTAGAGTCACCAGTTAACCTAACCTGCATGTCTTTGGACTGTGGGGGAAACCGGAGCACCCGGAGGAAACCCACGCGGACACGGGGAGAACATGCAAACTCCACACAGAAAGGCCCTCGCCGGCCACGGGGCTCGAACCCAGGACCTTCTTGCTGTGAGGCGACAGCGCTAACCACTACACCACCGTGCCGCCCCGGTCATTTATTTATTGAGGAAAATGATCCAATATTACATATCTGTGAGTGGCAAAAGTATGTGAACCTCTAGGATTAGCAGTTAATTTGAAGGTGAAATTAAAGTCAGGTGTTTTCAATCAATGGGATGACAATCAGGTGTGAGTGGGCACCCTGTTTTATTTAAAGAACAGGAATCTATCAAAGTCTGATCTTCACAACACATGTTTGTGGAAGTGTATCATGGCACGAACAAAGGAGATTTCTGAGGACCTCAGAAAAAGCGTTGTTGACGCTCATCAGGCTGGAAAAGGTTACAAAACCATCTCTAAAGAGTTTGGACTCCACCAATCCACAGTCAGACAGATTGTGTACAAATGGAGGAAATTCAAGACCATTGTTACCCTCCCCAGGAGTGGTCGACTAACAACGATCACTCCAAGAGCAAGGCGTGTAATAGTCGGCGAGGCCACAAAGGACCCCAGGGTAACGTCTAAGCAACTGAAGGCCTCTCTCACATTGGTTAATGTTAATGTTCATGAGTCCACCATCAGGAGAACACTGAACAACAATGGTGTGCATGGCAGGGTTGCAAGGAGAAAGCCACTGCTCTCCAAAAAGAACATTGCTGCTCGTCTGCAGCTTGCTAAAGATCACATGAACAAGCCAGAAGGCTATCAGAAAAATGTTTTGTGGACGGATGAGACCAAAATAGAACTTTTTGGTTTAAATGAGAAGCATTATATTTGGAGAAAGGAAAACACTGCAGTCCAGCATAAGAACCTTATCCCATCTGTGAAACATGGTGGTGGTAGTATCATGGTTTGGGCCTGTTTTGCTGCATCTGGGCCAGGATGGCTTGCTGTCATTGATGGAACAATGAATTCTGAATTATACCAGCGAATTCTAAAGGAAAATGTCAGGACATCTGTCCATGAACTGAATCTCAAGAGAAGGTGGGTCATGCAGCAAGACAACGACCCTAAGCACACAAGTCGTTCTACCAAAGAATGGGTAAAGAAGAATAAAGTTAATGTTTTGGAATGGCCAAGTCAAAGTCCTGACCTTAATCCAATGGAAATGTTGTGGAAGGACCTGAAGCGAGCACTTCATGTGAGGAAACCCACCAACATCCCAGAGTTGAAGCTGTTCTGTACGGAGGAACGGGCTAAAATTCCTCCAAGCCGGTGTGCAGGACTGATCAACAGTTACCGCAAACGTTTAGTTGCAGTTATTGCTGCACAAGGGGGTCACACCAGATACTGAAAGCAAAGGTTCACATACTTTTGCCACTCACAGATATGTAATATTGGATCATTTTCCTCAATAAATAAATGACCAAGTATAATATTTTTGTCTCATTTGTTTAACTGGGTTCTCTTTATCTACTTTTAGGACTTGTGTGAAAATCTGATGATGTTTTAGGTCATATTTATGCAGAAATATAGAAAATTCTAAAGGGTTCACAAACTTTCAATCACCACTGTAAGCATGATAATGGATGTGGCATGGGTGATAATTCACGTATTTGTACATTTGACAACATTTTATAAGCGGCTATTCCAGTTAAACATGAATAAAATTTATTAATTCTATCTTATTTCAGCGAAACGTTATACAAACCAATGTCACAGTGAGTATTGTTTTGGCTGGGAACGACCCGGAAGTGGAGGACTGATCACAGCGCCACCTGCTGAATACAGCTAAAATGTTGGGATAGCGGAACCGTGCCATTACTAGCAGGTCAGCCTAGCTCGCGTTTTCGCCTGTGTGCTATTCAGTTTAGGGATATACTTAATTTGTTTCTTTTAGTTTTACGGAAATCGAGGATAAACACATCTGTATGAGTTTGAAGTCTTCAGTAAGATCCACAATCTAAACCGTTCGCTATCTGTTTATTTTTTGATACATCGCTAGGGCAGAATAGTTCCATTCATTGCTTGGGAATATACTTTCAGAAAAGATGGTTTAGATGGTTGAATCCGTTTTCCCTGATGGTACAATAGCTCAATACATATTTGACAAGATGACTTGATTGTGAGTCTTTCTTGAGCATAAGTAAAAATTATTTCTACGATTTGCATAAACTTCTGCATCGACAACCCATGCCCCCCTCCTGGAACCTATGCCCTCCTTTGCCACCCTAAGGAAAAATCTCTGGAGCCGCCACTGGACGAGCCAAACATTTTTATTAAGACTGATCCCATTTTAAGGCAAATCTGGTACAAATACCAAAGACTGGAAAAACTGTAACCTACAGAATAATTTTTGTCCTTGAATAGCGTGTTGGATTGGGGGGGTGTTGTGGAATGTGGAGTATGTGACGCTATACTATTTCTGTTAACCGAGTGAGAACGCTCTGTTCATGGTATACTGATCGTTTTGGAGGTAGTGAGTCATCTTATCACGGGGCTTCGATGTATCTTTAGGCCAGGAGCCAAAGTCACCCCTCGTGTAATGGTGCGGCAGTGCAGGAGGTCATGTGACGCTAATCATATATACAATATAAATCGCAGTTTGTACTTTTTAAACTTATAACAATCACAGAATTTTATATACGTGACAGAAAAAAGTGAATTCATAATTTTAATACTGCAATGAAATGGATTAGATGGGCTTTGATTTGAGCTATGCTCCGCCCACTTTCCTTAAAAGGCAACACCAGGAATGGTGCCGAGTCAGAAAAAGAGGAAGGCGATTTTTGTGTTGCAACTGAAATTTGTAAACAGTGATAAGAGTTCGGGAATAATCGTGACGTGAATGTTTAATATTGGCACAAGCTTAAATTAGAACTCCAGCTTCAAGTAGGTCAAAAGTCATTGGCTGTAGGCTCTTTAGAAAGGTCAGAGGTCACATGATCAGGGTGACTTTTACTCCGATGAGCGGTCACGTTGTCCCTCTTCTCAAAGCGGCGGCCGCAGATTTCGCACGCAAACCGGTAGCCACGTTCGGCGTCGTGTTTACGCATGTGCCAATTCAGAGAAGCCTTCTGACGGCAGGTGAAGCCACACACCTCGCACCTTATTAAAAACACACACACACACACACACACACACACACACACACACACACACACACACACACATATGAGGTGAGAGACGCTCGCTTCACACCAGAAAGAGACAGAGTGTGAGATCAAACAAAAACAGACACATCTGGTGTGTTTGAAAGTGATAAACTTAGACACACACTAGTAGCCTACACTCTCACACACACTCCTACATTAGACCAAGAAAAAAAAATAGGGCGGGCGGGCGGGCGGGCGGGTGGGCAGGTAGGTAGGGTACGTACATACAAGTGTAATGACGGATCACATTAATGACGTGCCAAACCAGCTTCCATGAGAGCAACCGCAGATTTTAAAACCCAAAAGGTCCATCCTAAACCTCTGGCTTCTGATTTGCATCTGACGGGAAGCAGAGCTTTGGCTCCACCCATTTCCACCACACAGAGCAGATTCCACTGCACACATCATTTGACATCTGGTTTAATAAGCTTGATGAGATTTACAACTGTTTCCATGAGCTACACTGAGATACAGCGTGACTTCAACACAAATGAATGTTAACTCTGAGAAGAGAGCGGCCACGCCTCCTTCACTGGGACTGACATGTACAAAGGCCACACCTCCTTCACTGGTATTAACAGACAAAATAACCATGCCTCCTTTACTGAGACTGTAAAGGTGTGCCACACCCCTTTTACTGGGACTGACATGGACAGACCACACCTCCTGTACAGAGGCCATGCCTCTTTCATGAGAAGTCATGGATACAGAGGTCACACCTCCTTCACTGACACTCAGTGCGTTTACATGCACATAGAGAAAATCGAATTTCTGCCGTAGCTCGACTGAAATCGAAGTTCTAAATGCCATGGAAACACCTTAGCTCGGCTGAAATCGAACCGAACTGGATTTCTCGTAATCGAGCTACGCGACCTAGATTATGCGATTGTAGCCGAGCTACTTAGTGCATGTAAACCCTATCGAGCTACGTAGTCGAGCTACTTACTTCAGCACTGCCCCTTCCGGAAGTGACGAGTGACGAGACCACAAGCGGGAAACACAACAGCCTCGGTCGGCATGACAACAGTAGTAGTAGCGAGCAGCAGAAGAGGTCAGGAGGAACAACATCTCTCGATGTTGCTGTCCTCGTCGTCGTTCTTCTTGTGAACACGGAACTGATAACTTTGTTTATACTCTTGAATAGCTCTTCTTCATGACGACAACCGGAAGTGTACCAACACGATGGGGCGTGTAGCGCCACCTGTGGCTCGGGTGCACAATGTACCTCACACAATAGCTCGATTTCCTTGTGTGCATGTAGGATTGGATTTCTCTGGCACCCCTGCTGGGACCTTTAGCTCGATTACCGACAGTAGCTCGATTTGGATGTGCATGTAAACCCACTGACTGAGGCCACAACTTCTTTAATGAGACTGACAGGCACAGAGGCCACACCTTCACTGGGACTGACATGTACAAAGGCCACACCTCCTTCACTGATACTAACAGACACAATAGCCATACCATCTTAGTCTGGCTAACGCGACTTCAAAGCTCTGCGAGCATTTGGTCTGGCAAAGATATTAAGCCCAACCGTTTCCCAAAGTGCATGGTTGACCCGCCTCCCTGAAATGCCTCAGTTTGCTACTGGTCGAAGCCAGAAAAGGCTGTGACGAAGCTTAAACCAATCACATCACTCTTTCCTCTGACGTATGTGACGCGACGGGGCTAACTGGTAGATTAAACTCTTACCGAAGCCGGTCGGGAGCAAGGCGAAAACGTCCTTCCTTTCAATAAATACCTCCAGGGCTGCTCTTTGCTCCGTTTTCAATGAGAACTTGCTCCATGTTCGTAATGTTTCTAGTGAATGAAGCGCTTCCGGCATAGATTCTGTAAACAATCTATGGCTTCCGGTCGCAGTTCTACTACGTCACTGCCTTGAACACGCCTCTACCCAGGGCCGTTGGAGATGCTCAAAGTTGATTGGCTCCTGATTTTTCGGGAGCTTGGAAGAGCTGTAGATAGCTTGCCTGGCCAGACTAAGCTCGCAACAGGCCCTCGTGTTGCGTCACGCTTAGGATGGGCGGGCCCAGGCTAATACCATCTTTAATGAGACTGAGAGGTACAGAGGCCACGCCTCCTTCATTAGACGTCATGGATACAGAGGCCACACCTCCTTCACTGACACTGACAGACACCAAGGCCACACCTTCTTTAATGAGACTGACAGGCACAGAGGCCACACCTCCTTTACTGGGACTGATATGGACAAAGGCCACACCTCCTTCACTGGGACTGACATGTAAAAAGGCCACACCGCCTTCACAGATACTAACAGACAAAACAGCCATAACTCCTTTACTGAGACTGAGAGGCACAGAGGCCACGCCTCTTTCATTAGAAGTCATGGATACAGAGGCCACACCTCCTTCGATGACACTGAGAGACACCAAGGCCACACCTTCTTTAATGAGACTGACAGGAAAGAGGATATGCCTTTTTCACTAAGGATAACACACACACAGAGGTCTTACCTTCTTGTTTGGCACTAACAGATACAGTAGCCACGCCTTTTTAATGAGACTGATACACACAAAGGCCACACCCCCTTCATGGATACTAACAGACACAATAGCCATACACAGAGGCACAGAGGCCACGCCTCCTTCATTAGAAGTCATGGATACAGAGGCCACACCTCCTTCGATGACACTGAGAGACACCAAGGCCACGCCTTCTTTAATGAGACTGACAGGAAGAGAGGACATGCCTTTTTCACTAAGGATAACACACACAGAGGTCATACCTTCTTGTTTGGCACTAACAGATACAGTAGCCACGCCTTTTTAATGAGATTGATACACACAAAGGCCACACCCCCTTTACTGGGACTAATGGGTACAAAGGCCTTCCCTCCTTACATTCACGTGTGTGTGTGTGTGTGTGTGTGTGTGTGTGTGTTCTCTTACTGCAGTGGTTTCTCTCCTGTGTGGATTCTGCGGTGGATGCTCAGGTTGCTGCTGGTGCGGAAGCCACGGGCACAGAACTCACAGATGTAGTCTCTCTGATCTATCAACACACACACACACAACTTTGGTATACACATCTAATACACACTAGTTTACGTCATACATTGATTTTCTGAACATTTGATAGCTCTGGTCTCAGTTCACTCTCGGAGGAATTCCACCACAGGGATAAAACACCAGTGTGTGTTACTCGGAATATTAATAATATGGCTCAGGTGGATAAGGCGCCATACCATAAATCCGGGGACCCGGGTTCGATTCCAACCCGAGGTCATTTCCCGATCCCTCCCTGTCTCTCTCCTGCTCATTTCCTGTCTCTACACTGTCCTATCTAATAAAGGTGAAAAAAAAAAACTAGAGCAGGCTGATCAGCAGGGATTTACTCAGGTGTATAAATGATACTATATACACCCGGCCACTTTAATAGGAACTTGATTCTAAGATCCCTGTTCTTGGCTGCTAGTCTGGTTAACACCAGACCATATCACAAGTGAAATATGGTCTGGAATCCGCCTATTGAATTTCTCGTAGGGGAGGTGTGGTTTACAATTGTCAACGGTCGTTTATTGGACGTTGCGAATGTCTATCATTTGGCGTATACGTAGGCCATGGCCAATCATGGCAGTTGTACCCGGTGACATAGTTAGAGCGGCAAAGAAAGACTGAAACGCCAAATGCTGTTCTTTTTTTAAAACAAACTTTCGCTCTAAACTATTAAGCTTGATCGAAAGTTTGGTTTGTATCGCTCGCCGCCATGTTAAATGTGATCCGTAAACAGTCCCAAATAAACTACAAGCTTCCGTTTGTCGAGTAGTACGCGTCACCATCTTTCCACCCCTCCCCACTCTCTGATTGGCTCCCTAACTCAGGCGAGCCTTTAGACCATAGTTTCCATGCTGTTATTTCAGATCGGAACGATTGTGCAAAGCAGCATGGGATTTCCCAGGCTACTTGGCTGCAGGAGTGGAACCCAATGTGCTCTTCTGCTGTTACATGCTGAGATGCTTTTCTGTTCACCACGGTTGTTATGAGTTACTATATCCTTTCTGGCAAAAAAGTTCGATCTGTCCAATTTCCTCTGAGCTCTCTCATCAGCAAGGTGTTTGTTTCCACCCACAGAACTGTCACTCACTCACTGTTTTTCGCACCATTCTGTGTAGAGACTGTTGTGTGTGAAAACCCCAGGAGATCAGCAGTTTCTGAAATACTCAAACCATTTCCATCGAGCTCAAACCAACACCCATACCACAGTGAAAGAAATTCAGACTTCTTTGAGATCACAATTTTTCCCGCTCGGATGTTTGAACATCGTGGACATTAACTGAAGCTCTCGATTTGTATCTGCATGATTTGATGTGTCATGGGATTGGCTGATTAGAGAACTGCATCAAACAGCAGGTGGACGGATGGGTGTTCCTAATACACTGGCCAGTGTTTGGTGGCTATAATTCCTCTGCGCCGTGAACGTGTTTGGTGGTTTACAGCTGATTAGCGACATGCACATGTGAGTATGAAGATCAGATCTGAGCTGAGGCTGAAGGACCGTGCTCGAGACCTGAACAAGCGTCTGTCTGTCTGTCTGTCTATAAGACCTCTGAAGTGCACAAGTCGTGAGTCAGTGCATCGTCCTTCTGACTCACCGCTGTGCAGCTTCTCGTGCTCTTTAAGGTGCTTCTTAAAGTTGAACGATTTTCCGCAGGAGGGATCGGAGCAAGCGAAGGTCTTCGGCTGGAAGTGCTGGTACTTCATGTGGTGCTGGACGGAGACAGATGCAATGCAGGTTACTGATTATATAATAAATGCTTCATATTATGGCAAACACTTCACCTTTAATAAAAGTTTACTACAGGTAGTCGTCGACTTACGACTGCGTTTGGTTACGACTGACTGGTCGTAAACCGATCTGGTCGTAAGTCGGCCTGTGTTAAATGAACGTAAGTATATTGTGATGTGTAATGATATTGCAATCATCTTAAAGTCTTATTTTATCAACATTTTCTTATTTCATTACCTTGGCTCATTATTTGGTTTAAGTCAAACACTGCATACTACACTGTGTACAGTACAATTCGTTTAATATGTGCAAAACAAAAAATACGAAATACAGGTATGAAAAATAGAAAACATTTTAGTTTGAAACATACCAAAATACAAATGTAAAACATAGCAAAATACAAAATTTAGTGACCGCTGGCATCACTGGTGCTTGGCTGTGGGTCGTCTACGTCATCATCAGCTGTTGCAGCGCTCTGGCTGGCGGGATCATTTGCTCGTTTCATAAACCAGGAGCTGGGGCGGAAACTGTATGATGGAGTGCGTGAGGGTGCGCGAAAGAGATTGCGCATGTGCCTGTAGCTGGGGCGGAAACTGTTGTATGCGGCGAGAGGCGCTGCCGGGAGCTGGGGCGGAAACTGTCGTACGCTCAGCTAGCTCAGCTGGGAAACACTAGCCAGTCATAACCAGACGGTCATAAAGTCGATCGGTCGTAAGTTGCATAGGTCGTAAGTCGACGACTACCTGTATACTACAACCCCGATTCCAAAAAAGTTGGGACAAAGTACAAATTGTAAATAAAAACGGAATGCAATGATGTGGAAGTTTCAAAATTCCATATTTTATTCAGAATAGAACATAGATGACATATCAAATGTTTAAACTGAGAAAATGTATCATTTAAAGAGAAAAATTAGGTGATTTTAAATTTCATGACAACAACACATCTCAAAAAAGTTGGGACAAGGCCATGTTTCCCACTGTGAGACATCCCCTTTTCTCTTTACAACAGTCTGTAAACGTCTGGGGACTGAGGAGACAAGTTGCTCAAGTTTAGGGATAGGAATGTTAACCCATTCTTGTCTAATGTAGGATTCTAGTTGCTCAACTGTCTTAGGTCTTTTTTGTCGTATCTTCCGTTTTATGATGCGCCAAATGTTTTCTATGGGTGAAAGATCTGGACTGCAGGCTGGCCAGTTCAGTACCCGGACCCTTCTTCTACGCAGCCATGATGCTGTAATTGATGCAGTATGTGATTTGGCATTGTCATGTTGGAAAATGCAAGGTCTTCCCTGAAAGAGACGTCGTCTGGATGGGAGCATATGTTGCTCTAGAACCTGGATATACCTTTCAGCATTGATGGTGTCTTTCCAGATGTGTAAGCTGCCCATGCCACACGCACTAATGCAACCCCATACCATCAGAGATGCAGGCTTCTGAACTGAACGCTGATAACAACTTGGGTCGTCCTTCTCCTCTTTAGTCCGAATGACACGGCGTCCCTGATTTCCATAAAGAACTTCAAATTTTGATTCGTCTGACCACAGAACAGTTTTCCACTTTGCCACAGTCCATTTTAAATGAGCCTTGGCCCAGAGAAGACGTCTGCGCTTCTGGATCATGTTTAGACACGGCTTCTTCTTTGAACTATAGAGTTTTAGCTGGCAACGGCGGATGGCACGGTGAATTGTGTTCACAGATAATGTTCTCTGGAAATATTCCTGAGCCCATTTTGTGATTTCCAATACAGAAGCATGCCTGTATGTGATGCAGTGCCGTCTAAGGGCCCGAAGATCACGGGCACCCAGTATGGTTTTCCGGCCTTGACCCTTACGCACAGAGATTCTTCCAGATTCTCTGAATCTTTTGATGATATTATGCACTGTAGATGAGGATATGTTCAAACTCTTTGCAGTTTTACACTGTTGAACTCCTTTCTGATATTGCTCCACTATTTGTCAGCGCAGAATTAGGGGGATTGGTGATCCTCTTCCCATCTTTACTTCTGAGAGCTGCTGCCACTCCAAGATGCTCTTTTTATACCCAGTCATGTTAATGACCTATTGCCAATTGACCTAATGAGTTGCAATTTGGTCCTCCAGCTGTTCCTTTTTTGTACCTTTAACTTTTCCAGCCTCTTATTGCCCCTGTCCCAACTTTTTTGAGATGTGTTTCTGTCATGAAATTTCAAATGAGCCAATATTTGGCATGAAATTTCAAAATGTCTCACTTTCTACATTTGATATGTTGTCTATGTTCTATTGTGAATACAATATCAGTTTTTGAGATTTGTAAATTATTGCATTCTGTTTTTATTTACAATTTGTACTTTGTCCCAACTTTTCAGGAATCGGGGTTGTATAATATCGGTTATAAAGTTGCATTAAATCATATGACTGCAGCATCATGTCCGGAATAAAACACTGTGCGTTGTGCTATTATGGGAAAATAATCACTGATGGATGGCACCGTGTGATGAAGCGGAGTAACTGTTTCCACCTTGACGGTGATTATTTTTCCTAGAACAGCTGTTCCTGAAGGGTTTTATTCCTCTTACACCACAGCAACGTCCTAATGACCATTTTTAATACATAAAAAAAAATACAAACAGGACATCATACTTTTTTATTATCTGTTTATAGTTACATTTAATGTTGTGGAATGTTCATGAAACAAGTCAGGTCCTGTTCTAAGTTATGTTCCAGCAGCAGCAACAGTATAAACCATCTTTGGTCTCTTTTTGTCTTTGTTGAAGTTCTCATCTCATCTCATTATCTGTAGCCGCTTTATCCTGTTCTACAGGGTCGCAGGCAAGCTGGAGCCTATCCCAGCTGACTACGGGCAAAAGGCGGGGTACACCCTGGACAAGTCGCCAGGTCATCACAGGGCTGACACATAGACACAGACAACCATTCACACTCACATTCACACCTACGCTCAATTTAGAGTCACCAGTTAACCTAACCTGCATGTCTTTGGACTGTGGAGGAAACCGGAGCACCCGGAGGAAACACACGCGGACACGGGGAGAACATGCAAACTCCGCACAGAAAGGCCCTCGCTGGCCACGGGGCTCGAACCAGGACCTTCTTGCTGTGAGGCGACAGCGCTAACCACTACACCACCGTGCCACCCTTTGTTGAAGTTAATACGAAAAAAGAAAAAAGAAAAAACCCAACTGCAGCATGTCATGTGACCAAGAAAGTAATATGAAAGTGTTTTACTTTACTACAATCCTGACTGGATTAAAAGTTAACGATACATAAATAAATGTTTAAATTATCGGAGTATGATCCAGGTTTGTGTGTCATTAAAGTTACTCGAAGGAGAGGGAGAAAGTAAGGGGAAAAGGAAGGAAATGAGAAAGGAAGGAGGAAAGAAGGACTGAAATTGACAAAGAAGGGAAAGAAGGAAGAGACGAAGGAAGGAAGAATGGAAAGGAAAAGGGGAGGAAGGAAAGATAGGAAGAAAGGAGACCAGAAAGGAAAAGGAGGGAAAGAAGGAAGGAAGGAAACTGAAAGGACGGGAGAGAGAGAGGAAAGAACGACAGGGAGGAAGGGGAAGAAGGAAGAAAAAAAGTAAAAACTCTTGTCTGGTGAAGCTGCCTTTAATATTTGGCCAAAACATGGAACATTATTCTCTCCACATTCACTGGATATGAGCAATCGCGTGCTCTGATTGGCTATTCTACTCCTAGGATATCAGCTCATATACCGTAAGTAGAGAAAAACAAAATGGCAGAACGTGTTGCTGAAGCAACCGAGAACGAAATAAAAGCTACTCGAAAACAACCCCGCCCCCCCCAAAAAAGCAACAAAATATGGAAAGAAAGTATTTGATGATAAGAACATATCTTTATATTATTATTTTTCAAGAATTATTATTATCATCGCATTTTTTACAAATTGCTACTATCATTTCACTGGTTTGTTGAGCAGAAATGATTTTGTTAGACGTTTTGTACAAATTTTTATAGACCCCTTCGCAGTCAACGTCATTCATACGTAAGCGGAAATTGCGAGCGCAGCCTGGACTCAAAAAAGACTCAGCGACGGTCAGACTGACTTTTGGCGACGGTAGAGACGAGAAGAAATATTTGGAAGAAATGCCTAGTTGTTGTGTTGTCGGGTGTCAGGATCGTAGCAGTGATGGGGTTAAAATGTTCAGAATTCCAGCAGGATCTCACCCATTCCAAAAAAATCGCCGACGTCTATGGCTACAAACCATCAAACGTGTAGACTGGGATGAAAGCACCATCAAAAATGTGCGGGTTTGCAGCGCCCACTTCATCACAGGTAAGATCAGGCTATTTATTAAATCTTTCTTTTTTATTCTTTCTAGTCTTCGTTTATTGATGTAGCAAAATACTTTGGTAACGTTTGTCTGATTAGCTGGGTCATAGTTACACAATGTAATGAATATTGTTAGCATGTTAACGTAGCGTGGGTGGCACGGTGGTGTAGTGGTTAGCGCTGTCGCCTCACAGCAAGAAGGTCCTGGGTTCGAGCCCCGGGGCCAGTGAGGGCCTTTCTGTGTGGAGTTTGCATGTTCTCCCCGTGTCCGCGTGGGTTTCCTCCGGGTGCTCCGGTTTCCCCCACAGTCCAAAGACATGCAGGTTAGGTTAACTGGTGACTCTAAATTGAGCGTAGGTGTGAATGTGAGTGTGAATGGTTGTCTGTGTCTATGTGTCAGCCCTGTGATGACCTGGCGACTTGTCCAGGGTGTACCCCGCCTTTCGCCCGTAGTCAGCTGGGATAGGCTCCAGCTTGCCTGTGACCCTGTAGAAGGATAAAGCGGCTAGAGATAATGAGATGAGATGTTAACGTAGCTTTCCATGCAATTTTGTTTGTCGGAGAGGTCTCGCTTGACTCAAGCAGTCCAGATTTTGTGCCATCATTATTTGTGTATGCCGAAAATCACAATTTTAAAGCAAGGATGGAAAGGTAAAATTGTGTGCCCTTGCTCTAAATGCCAACTTGCGTTGACTGCTCTAACCTAGCTCCCGCCCCGTTCAGTTTCATTTCTGCTCTCTGCCTCTCACTTTTTACGCAGCTCTGATTTCTCTTAGCTGCACTCTTTACACTATCATTCCTTTCATGCCATCACCTCCTGCAAATTGCTGTTTAGTGTTGGTATTTGCTGTTGTAGCTAAAGCCACATTGCCATCACATCACTGGCATAATTTGATTAAAACAAAATGAATATGAATGTCCCGTTGTTAATCAAGTTGTAGTCTCGCTGTAACCAGAATGTTGATGGCAGGCTACTTTTGTAAATAGTTGTTTTTTTTTGAGTTTGACATTTTTTGTAAATAGTATGACTGCCTTCAGGTATCAGAGGAAAACTTACTAACATCGTCCGTCCACTCTTTAATTAAATACGGATCCGGTAGGCGATGTCCACTTGTTAGAGTTAACTTATTTATGTAGCATTCTCGATCTTGTAACGACAATTGTTTTGCATAATCTGACAGCTCATAATGCCGGTCTATGGGCAGCGCCATTGTTTCTGGGTCCAGGCTGCGCGTGCATCCTGGCAACGGTCGGTTTGTTTACAAACATGCGAAGGGGTCTATTGATCGAGTTTGCAAAAAATAAAAATAAAAATGCTCCGCTTCTCAAAATCCACTGAATGTGGATAGAATAAAACAGTTATTCCACTCAATCTTGTCGTACAGGGCCGGCTCTAGGACTACGTTCAGACTGCACCCTGAAACGACCCATATCCGATTTTTTTGCCCATATGCGACCTGTATCCGATTTGTTATTGACAATCTGAACGACACAGATCCGATTTTTTCACATGCGACCCAGGCCGCTTGGATATGTGGTCCTAAATCCGATGCATATCCGTTATTTTCACATGCGACTGCAGTCTGACCGGACAGGTCGCATTCATTCATGCGACCTACACGTCATCAACAAGAGACAAACGTCACTATTCTGCGTTGGCTAATCCCGCCTCTTTGGTGGAAAACAACAACATTTGTACAGTTTTCAGAATTTAAATAGACTTTTATAGAATTGATCAAGCTAATGGTGGATTTGGTAGGGACCTGGATATTGATCTGTTAGCCTGATTAAATAAAACAGTTTCTATAACTGATTTATAACTTAAACCATCCCGTATTACAAGATTATAAGATTGTTCTGGAAATTTCCAGTAATTTGACACCTTCGGTCTCATTAGTCTGCTGTTAATCAGATTATTGTGCGAGTTCCGCCGCCGCCACAAAAACCACATCGCCAGGTCTCGCCTCATCTCCATCGCAAACTGCACCGGTGTTTCTGCACCTTGAGCCAGCGCTGAGAGAAGTTGCAGAATTCAGCTGGCTATAAACAATCTAAATAAATATTTATAAAAATGTAGAAAAAGTTTATTAATATGACGAAATAAATATGTGCAAATTATTAAGCCTGAATTAAGAGTTTGGTAATACAGCGGCCGTATCCCAAATGACTGCCTACTGAAGCTCGAGTGCACTATATAGAGTTTAAAAATCCATTACTTCCTAGTAACATGTAGTGCACTTATATAGAAATTAGAGAGACATTTAGGAGTCAACCCTCGTTACCAGGCTACACGTTTTCATTTCAGTTCAGAAACAAAAACACACACGAGACCTCACACTTTAACACTAACCAGATAATTAAACAAACAAACAAACAAACAAAAAGAAAATCATTAAACTTGAAGAGTGCGCTTTTTTTTGTTTACGTATTACGTAGATGTGCTTATTACGTGTCAATTTGCGCATGCGGGACACTTTTGGGTCGTTTTCCGTTCATATTGGAGATCGCATACAAGTCTCATATAATTGGTAATGTGAACGGCCTAACAAAAAAATCGGATTTCACAACAAATCGGATATGGGTCGTTTCAGGTTGCAGTCTGAACGGAGTGTAGGTCTTTGGCTGCCCTAGGCGAGATTGAGTTTTGGCGCCCCCCCCCCAGGAAAAAAACCCTCTAATAACATCTAAATAACACTTTAATCTAATCACTCTATTCTATTACTATTAAACAATGTACGGTGCATGGACAATAAACAAGAAGTCATTTTTATCTTTTTCATTATTGTTATCATTATTAACATAAAGTGTCACAAAGTAAAATGACCACACAAATTCAATACACATCTCCATATAATGGGCAAAAACTCTTCCGCACCCTGTTCAAAGTGTAGTGCATGGACGATAAACAAGAAATTATTTTTAGTTTCTTTTTTGCTATTAAAAGTTAAGTCATCTCTGAAGAATTAACAAATTAAATGAATAAAAAATTCTACAATTCTAAATTGTGCAAACTTAAGCACCCTGTTAGGACATCAATGGGCTGTATTTTCAAACAAAAGTGCTACTATGGGTACTTTGTTATTGAAGTCTATTGCTGTTTGCATCGATTCAGGCGTCTAAAATATTAATTTGCCACTATAATGGTTGATATGAGAGATTAGATCAGACTTACCTCTATACTTGGCTCTATTTGTTTCTTCTTGTAGCCTTCGTTTGCGCCCTTGCACACCCGAGAGTTTGGATTTCTTCATTTAAGCACTTGTAGTCTGGGCTACTTTTTGCAGTGGATAGCCATTCTCATTCCCCGATGAACACCGCTCCCCCCGCCCCCCTTATAACCTATCATTGTGCATTTTTAGTAGGCATAAGGAAATCACCGACCACTACTGCGTAGGCTACACTTGTTTTTCAACCTTTCTGAGCCAGGGCGCACTTTTTTCAATGAAAAAATCTCAAGGCACATCACCAATAGAAAATGTTGACTGAAACTAAAACGCTGTTGCCAATATTTACAATATACAGTCATTCTATAATTTCCACGGTACACTTGGTGATCTCTCATGGCACACTAGTGTTCCGCGGTACTAGAGTTCGGCAGCACAGTGGTTGAAAACACTGTACACCACTGATGCACTTGGTAACATCTCCATTCAATAACTCCATCCATCCTTTTTGGTGGGGTTTTGGTCGCCCTTGGCGCCCCTGGGCACACTTTGCGCTCTAGGCAATTGCCTAGGTCGCCTATAGCAATCGCCGGCTATGATTACATGGCCAAAACAGAGAACAGCCGCGGATGCGCACTTGCACGCCCAAAGACACACTATAGACAGGGCGAACCACTGTTGAGCGCTTATTGTTTCACGATTAACAACCACCACCACACCCCACCCCACCCCACCCCGCTTTTTTTGACAAATCGCACCCTGACTACATGCTTTGCTGTACAATTAAATTAGGCTAAGACATTATAATGCTGACTCGTTTTCAGAATAGTGGAAGTCATAATTTTTCTCCCCCGTTTCTGCGCCCCTGGATGGACGCAGCGCCCTTAGCATTTGCCTATATTGCCTATGCCACGGGCCGGCTCTGTTGTCGTACATGGATTATAGACAACTTGGTGCTACGTACAGCTCATGTACGACTGGATTTCGTACAATAATTGTCAAATGTAACTATAAATGGATAAAACATATCCCGTGTCCTTCTTTAATTGTTGGTAGGTTGCTGTGGCGTAAGAGAAAGGAATAAAATACTTCAGGTCAGGACGTATTGTTATAGTTAAATAATAAACTTCGGCGTAGTGACAGTAACTCGTAGTGGCTTCATCGTTGATTATTTTCCTCAAGGTGTACTAGAATATAATTCCCATCTGCTGAATACTGGTGGCAAAAATTCCTGAACAACACTCACGTTGAGATGCTGACGGCTGGAAAATATTTTCCAGCATCCATCAAACTCGCAGGGTAAAATGAGCTTTGGAGTTGGTTTTCTACAAAAATGCAGAGAAAATGATTTAATATTCAATAAATGGAAAAATATCCGAAGATCAACATGACCAGTGAGTGAATGGTATCGTGAAACATCAAGTATTAACCAACAGCGGCAAAATATTTTCCAAGAACAAACCTTTTCCTTTTGCCGCTGATCTGCAAAACCTCGTCGTTCTCTGAAGGTTGTCTGAAAGGTAAATTTATTCACGTGAAAACAAACACACGTCCTTAAGGACTTAACTGTTTGCATCTTTAATAAATATGGAAGCCACCTGTTGGTTTTTCTTCTCGCTCTCCTCCTCGGTTCCTCGGTTCTGCCCGTCTCAGGAGGAGCATCTTCTCTCCTCTCACGCTCCCTCGTGGTTGAGTTTGGTATCGCATCCCATCCACCATCCCTGCTGGAGTCAGGAAGATCAAGTCCTATTCGCTAGTTCAGTCGTGCACTATTTTAGGAAGGTTATTACTGTATTTTGTGAAGCCTGAGAGCATACACAAGAAGGAATCAGACTGATGATGGTGAGATAGCTGTCAGTAAAAATAAACACTGGGTGATGTTTTAGTGCTCTGATGTAAGATTTTTTTCAATATTTAAAGAAGAAAAATCCCTTTAGTTTTAACCCATTATAAATATTCAGTTATTTGTGTTAAAATATTATCATTTAGCACTTTTCTGGAAGTACAGTAAAAACAGGAAAGGAATTTAGAACGAGAGAACAAGAAGCACAAAGCTGAAGCCACCAAAGATGGACGTAGGCAGTTTTGGAAAATATGAAAATAATTAAGTAAATAAACAAAAATTAATTGCTGTTGCACTGAAAAAAAAAGTCTTAGGAAGTGAACATGAACTGTATCTAATATTTCATTATAATGATAAATTTTTTAAAAATATATTAATAATATTTTACATTTTATTTTTAATGTAAATAATAAAATCATTAAATCTATTTCTAAACTTTTTAAAAATTATTTCAAGCTTGAAATAGCTTTATTCCATCAGTAGATTTACTCTTTAAAAATTATTTGTTGTTTTAACTTAAAAAAAACCCGAGTAACCGGACCGTTTAAAATTTTGATTTCATTAAAACTCATGTAGGAAGTTAAACCGTTTGCCTCATTGTTCTAACTCACTCTATGAGTTTCGATGAAATCAACATTTTAAGGCATCTTGGTTGCTCAATTTTTCAGTTAAAGCAACAAATCATTTTTTACAGCGATTTAAAAACGCCCCTAATTTTAAAAAGAAATCTCTAAGCATCTAACAGGCTGAATAATATTATATGTGATTTATAATAACTTCATAATAGGAAATAGAACTAGATAGAGACTGTGAATAAAGTCACAGTGATTTGCACTAGCTCTTACAAACCGGGAAGTCTGGTCACCGAACCCTATAGATCTGGAAGGGTAAGAGATAGAAAATGATGCTTAGTGAGGGGGAAAAAAAAGCCTATTTTTCATGTATCATTCTGATTCGGTGATCCAGATCAGCACCAAAAGTCATAGCAATGTAATTCAGCCCAGAGGGATTCTTCCTGTGAAATTTGGTGATGATTGGTTGAAAACTGAGGGAGAAATCACATCCTAAAAATATTCAGAGAAGAAGAAGAAGAATAAAGTAGAAAGATCCTGAGTGAGAGTAACAATTTGTGCCAGTGCTGCTAACGCAAATTAAAAAAATTTACTCATATTCAAGGTATGTTTACTTGCCAAGATATCATTCTTAGCAGTGTGTGCCATTTAGATAATCTCAAAACCAAGAATAAGGGCACTCGGTAGAGTCCATACCTCCACCAAGCTGCATACTGTATTATCAACATCAAAATCAAATCACTTGAACTGAGGATGATACTAAAGCTGTCCGCCAAATTTCATCCAAATCCGTTCACTACTTTTTGAGTTACATTGGGAACAGACAAAAAAAATAATCCTGGATCTGTATATACATCTAGATTTACATCAGAATCTAATCAATTGTTCCTTGACCCATGGCTCAGCTTTCCTCCAAATTTCATCCAAATCCGTTCACTACTTTTTTATTATAATTTTATTATAATTATTATTATTATTTTAAAGTGTATTAGGTGTTAGAGATGTGAGCAGAACTCTTTCCACTTTAAAATAATTTAAATTCGGTTTATAATGTGTTACTTTGGAGTAAAATATCATTATCACAATTCTACAATACATTTAACAGTTATTCCACGAAATCGAGTCGTACATGAGCTGATAGCCGATGAGGTGCAAAGCACCGAGTTGTCTATAATCCATGTATGACGAGATTGAGTGGAATAACTGTTTTATTCTCTCCACATTCACTGGATTTTGAGAAACGGAGCATTTTTATTTTTAGCAAATTCGATCAATAAAAACTTTATACAAAATGTCCGACAAAATAATTTACGCTTAGAATGTAAACAAACCGGTGAAATGACAGGGGCAATTTGTGAAAAAGACGATAATAATAATAATAATAATAATTCTTGAAATTTAAAAAAGATACGTTCTTACCATCAAATACTTTTATTCCATATTTTGTTGCTTTTTTTTTGTATTTTTGTGGTTTTGTTTTCGAGTAGTTTTTATTTCGTCTTCGGTTGGTTCAGCAACACACTCCGCCATTTTGTTTTTCTCTATTCATGGTATATGAGCTGATATCCTAGTAGTAGAGTAGCCAATCAGAGCGCGTAATTGCTCATATCCAGTGAATGTGGAGAGAATAATATACATTATACAGTATATGATATGTAGGTTTTCTCACAAACTGCCAGCAAGACAGCAGTGCTCGTTTAAAAAAAACTAATAATAATAATAATAATAATAATTTGTTTAAAACAAATAAGATATGTTTACTTTTATCTTTAGATTGAATATAAAAATAATAAAACCAGAACTATTTAAAGGTACACTGCCTTTCAGATTTTTCATGTTTAGGTCATAAATAGAATTTTCCCCGACACCCAGTTATTTTTGTTTAGTGGACTGAAAGCTACTGAATTCCAATCAAAGACTTCCAATTTTATTTTTTTTTTCCTAAAAGAACAATTAATGAATTTATCTCCATGTGGCCCTAAATTCTCCACTATTTTTTCCTGCTTCACCATGACCCAATACAAGATACTACGTCATGCATCACATCACGTGGTGGGCTTTCCCTGTTCGTGCAAGGCATTGAGGGATACAGATTTGAAACAGGAGAGAAAAATGGAGGACGTGAGTGTGCGAATGAAACGTGAAAGACCGACGACAGTAACGGAAAGAAAGCGAGAAGAAAAGACGTTATGTTATATACGAAGGAAAGGAAACGCAGGACCAAACTAATAAATATCGGCGCTCAGCGAGCACCTCGGTGTGATCAGCTGTTCGTTTAGCGACAGAATGATGGAACTGTCAGTGCACGCTCAAAGGGAAACCTGCGCATGCGCACACACACACACGGACTTCCTCTGTCTGCTTGACTGCACGAAGCGAGTGATTTCATGCACATTATTTGCTTTAATCCCCTCAAATTAAATAACTTCCCAGCCACAGAACAGAACGGCCTGATATTTTGTGAGATATTACAGAAATAAACATATATCACAATGACCACATTTCAGAGGGAACTAAATTTCACCGATTTTATGAAATCCAAAGGACGTCTAGTTTTAAAAATGGAAAAGAGATTATGTACTAAATTTTAACGTCACATCAGCTGCTTCCAATCAGTTTGTGATGATTAAAAATATATATCACATGATCTCAGAAAAGCATACCGTGACCTGATTTATCACAATATCAACATTATAACATCTCAGATCACGCAGACCTATTATACTGTATTAGACTGTATGTTAAAGTAGGGCACGTAAACCCTGACCGGGATAAAGCAGTTTGTAAAAACGAATGAATGAATAAACAAACATATCCAATGCGCTTGCAGCGTTAACGAACGTGGTCTTCCCTTCAGACTTCATATCTGACCGCTTGCTCCTGCTCACATGGAAGGAAGAAAAACTGCCCACGCCCACGACTAGAGAGATCTCATCTCATCTCATTATCTCTAGCCGCTTTATCCTGTTCTACAGGGTCGCAGGCGAGCTGGAGCCTATCCCAGCTGAATACGGGCGAAAGGCGGGGTACACCCTGGACAAGTCGCCAGGTCATCACAGGGCTGACACATAGACACAGACAACCATTCACACTCACATTCACACCTACGCTCAATTTAGAGTCACCAGTTAACCTAACCTGCATGTCTTTGGACTGTGGGGGAAACCGGAGCACCCGGAGGAAACCCACGCAGACACGGGGAGAACATGCAAACTCCACACAGAAAGGCCCTCGCCGGCCACGGGGCTCGAACCCGGACCTTCTTGCTGTGAGGCGACAGCGCTAACCACTACACCACCGTGCCGCCCCGACTAGAGAGATGTATATAGGAATGGGATCATGTGGAACTCAACAGGTTCCACATGATCCCATTCCTATACACATCTCTCTAGTGTGTGTGTGTGAACTCTATCGAGAGTGAAAAACAAGATATTAGTAAGACATAAGAGTTTAACTAGGACATAGGCGGAGCTTCAGAAGTGGTCTTACTCCCAAACTTTTACACTCGGACTTGATCATACACAGTGCTGAATCCATGAATTTAAAGTGAAATTCAGGCTACAAACCTTTTCAAGTTCTGGATTTCATCTCTGATATTTTGACACTCCTCAGGCTCGGTCTCTGCGCTGCCACGAGATGTGCAGTTAGTGAGAAAGACACAAGACAGAAAAAATATAATTACACACTGTGGGAATAAACGTATTCTGTACAGAGCCTGAATGATAAATTGGTGTCCTGATATGAGCTGACTGCAGATAAATCAGTATCAGCGTTTATAACAACTGATAAATGACAATTTGAAACTGAAAAGAAGTGACAGAAGATGGATGTTTCAACCACATCCATGGTTGACGTGGTTTGTGGTTTTTCATACGTGTATGAAGAAGAAGCATTTATTTATCACATGGACACACAAGCACAGTGATTCTTCCTCTGCATTTAACCCATCTGAAGCAGTGAACACATGCACATTACCCAGAGCAGTGGGCAGCTATACTACAGCACCCAGGGAACAGAAGAGCTCTTGCTCTTTTCCTGGCAGTCCTGGGAATCGAACTGGTGACCCTTTGGGCCCAAGGCTGCTTCTCTAACCTTCAGAGTTAGACAGGAGTTGGAGAAAGATGGACACTTCAATCAGGCAAAAGATGGACACTTGGCCTGAAAGTTAAAGAAGCAGCCTTGGACCCAAAGGGTCGCTGGTTCGATTCCCGGAACCGGCAGGAAAAACATGAGGGGAGTTGACTGAATGAAGAGCACTTTCCCCTCCCTCTGTAGCGCCCTTGAGCAAGGCACTGAACCCCCACCTGCTGCCCAGGCGCTGTAGCATAGCTGCCCGCTGCTCTGGGTATGTGTGTGTGCTCAGTGCTCACTTGTATGTGTGCACGTGTGTGTTCACTTAAATGCAAAGGAGGAATTTCGCTGTGCTTTTGAATGAACAAAAATAAAGGCTTCTTCATGTTATGAGTGGTGTTGTTGCAGATTTTGTCCACCAGATGGCAAACTGCAATTTCACTGTTGGTAAACCACAAACCGAGCAGGCCATGATTTTTTTTTTTTAAAGGAGGACTAAAGGCAAATTTTTTATTATCAAAATTCTATTTATCTCATTTATTAAATATTGGAATGCATGTTTGATCGCTATTTTGTCGCTGCTATAGCAAGTTATGAATGTTTGAAATATGCTCTGTAAAGCCTAGGTCACAACCGGACGTACGATTTTTTGGCTGTGTGATTTTTGGCGTTTCCCAAATCGCTGCGGTTTTTTTTTGTTCGTGGAGAAAGACGCACGTTGGCCGTAAGTTTGTCTTGCAACCTGAAAAAAACCTAAGCGCCCGAAGAGTTTGTTTGACATGACAAAGAACCCCTGTGGCCGGTCTACGGCTCGAAAATCAGCACGTCACACGCACGCCCTCCGTGCGTTTCTTGCATTTTTTGCACGTAGACCGGCCGTAGGAGCACATACGGCCGGTTGTAACCGAGGCTCAATATATCAGTCCATATGTCAAAGCAATGGCCGTAAACGAGATTCGTTGCGACCTGTACGAGACATCGTAGGACGGAAGTAAAACGTACAGCGGAAATCAAAGCGACCGACATCTGCCAACGTTGCCAAAAGACGCGCGCACCCTCTTTCGAATGCTGATGTAATCAAGCCGGAAGTTTTATTTGTTTTGATAGGAATCAGGAAAGTTTGAAAAAAGTAGGCAGTAATCGTCATTTAAACTGGTTTTTGCACTGCAAAAAATATCTTGTTAAGAAAAAGTATCTTTAATATGGGTGAATTTATCTAATATTTCTTATTAGAAGATTATTAGAACTCAAGTATCAGATTATTTAGCTCACTTTTAGACGCTTTTACTCATTTCAAGCTTTAAATGGTCTTATTCTGCTGGCAGATAATTTTGCTAATTTTAAACATTTAATCCTCGAAAGAAGCAAATTATCTGACAACAGAATAAAACAATTTAAAGCTTGAAATGAGTAAAAGTGTCTAGTAGTAAGCTAAATAATCTTCTACTTGAGTTCTAATAATCTTCTAATAAGAAATATTAGATAAATTCACCCATATTAAAGATGTTTTTTCTTAACAAGATATTTTTTGCAGTGTGTGCAATACTTCGTTTGGAAAACAGTTTTTAAAATGGCGGCACTGACACCTGGCTGGCTGACACGTCACGTTTCGAAGTCTCGCACAAGTCTCGTGAAGATCGCGTGGATAAGCGACGCCTGCCATGGACCGAACGAACTAAATTCAACACGGCTAAAAAACGAATAGGCCGATAAGTATAAAATTTAATTGCAATTAGTTGTCAATACGAGTCACAATATAAGGTTACTAAAACCCAAAACGTAACTGAATAACACGATAATTAAGAAATAAAGCAAGTTTAAAAATGACTTCAGTTCTCCTTTAATAGCTTCACTTTGATGTTCATATGGCAGGCTCACACAACACACACACACAATTTACATTAACGTTCATTAGTAGTAGTACTCTATATAGTTTATTATAGAAATGTTTGGGGTTTTTTTTACTTTTTTTTTTACATTTTTATACATCTGGAAAAAATATCGGCTGACAGATCATTATCGGATTTTTAAATCCTCAAATATCAAAATCAGTCTTAAAGATCTGATATCGGTCGGTCTCTAGTGCATATAGACTGAATATATAACCTTATACTGTATATTATATCCTTCTTTATACAGTAACATCTGTGTACTACTTTAAGACATTAAAATATATATTAATTTTAAACCTGAATAATGTTGTTAACTGAGACGGAGGCAGGCGACAGGAAATGATTTTATTATAATCGTCACGTCGTCACTTTTCTGTTAAAAAAAAAGTACAGAGAGAAGAATATATACGACAGTGTATTAGGGCCAATGAGGTTATATATTTGCAAGAAAAAAAAAGATATTCTCAGATTATAAGTCACAAATTTACAAGAAAAAAACCTTCTCAGCTGCAGTGCATTCTGGGAAATGTAGTTGAAAATCTTTTCGTGCTTTATTGTTTTATATTGTGTGATCAAAGAGGAAAGACTTTATTTCCTATAACTCTCGGCTCAGCCGTGACGTCTGTGGTGTGATGATGTTGATCTGACCTTGCACAGTGAAGCGATCTGGTTTCTTGACAAACAAACAAACAAACAAACAATTTTCCCAAGGTTTTTACCTTATAATATCAGAGAATATCCAAGTTTTTTTTTTAAAATAAATTTCTGACTTTAAGATATTCTGAGTTTTTTTTCTTGGAATATTACCCTCCTTCAGCTCATTTTTTAAAACCCAAAACGGCCCTAATACGTGTAAATATGCGTATACAGGTAAAGAACAGGACAGGTCTTTTTGCAGTTTTTTAGCAGAAAATTATCAATATATAAGGAATAAAATGCAATTATAGGAAGTGTCTTATTCCTCTTTTACTCCAGCAATTTGACAACAATTATAATTTTTCATTTATTAAAGAACTACACAGACTATTACCACTGACTGACACTGGAGACTCCTTCTAATCCTGTTTTCTCTTCCGTACAAAACTCTCCGCGCACGCTGTGACGACAGAAACTGTAACGTAACAGAAACCTGCGATTTCTAGTTGCACTACTATCTGAGCTGCAGCTACAGAAAACTAATCAGCGCCTCCTGACCAATCAGAATCCAGAATTCAACAGTGCTGTAGGATTTAATTCCACTGTTACTTCTCTATTGTTGTATAAAAGTGTTGACAGGAAAAAAACAAATACACGTTCAAAAGAAATACTAAAAAGAGCTAAAGTGTCAAAATGTGATTTTGAATTTGAACACTAAAGTTTTTAAAATGTATTTTATTTCTATAATTTATTATTTTGAAGATATGATTCAGATAATTTGTTTTATGTATATATTTATTCTATCCACATTCACTGGATATGGGCAATCGCACGCTCTGATTGGCTACTCTACTACGGGGATATCAGCTCATATACCGTGAGAAGGGAAAAACAAAATGTCGGAGCGTGTTGCTGAGACAACTGAGGACGAAATAAAAACTCTACTCGAAAATAAAACCACAAAAACACACAAAAATCCGCAACAAAATAATAAATGGAATGAAAGTATTTGACGGAAAGAACGCATCTTTTTTTAATTTTTCAAGAATTATTATTATTATTATTATTGCATTTTTCACAAATTGCTCCGTCATTTTGTCAGTTTGTTTATATTCTAAGCGGGAATTATTTTGTTGGACGTTTTGTATAAAGTTTTTATTTATCAAATTTGCCAAAAATAACAATAAAAATGCTGGGGTTCAAACAGGTTCAAAATTTCAGCGACAAAGGAGCGACACTTTGCGACTCATGCGAGGAAATTGAGAAGCCCCGCGAATGTTTCAAGACACTTTTGAAACTCTCTCACGAATGACGTTCGCAATTTGTCGCAAGCTGTCGCAGCCCAGTGAGATACTGGCTTAAGAATTTTGCAGCACAGTCGTTAATGTCTCATCTCTAGCCGCTTTATCCTGTTCTACAGGGTCGCAGGCGAGCTGGAGCCTATCCCAGCTGACTACGGGTGAAAGGCGGGGTACACCCTGGACAAGTCGCCAGGTCATCACAGGGCTGACACATAGACACAGACAACCATTCACACTCACATTCACACCTACGGTCAATTTAGAGTCACCAGTTAACCTAACCTGCATGTCTTTGGACTGTGGGGGAAACCGGAGCACCCGGAGGAAACCCACGCGGACACGGGGAGAACATGCAAACTCCGCACAGAAAGGCCCTCGCCGGCCACGGGGCTCGAACCCGGACCTTCTTGCTGTGAGGCGACAGCGCTAACCACTACACCACCGTGCCACCAGAGGGCATCGTTTCCAGTTTTTTATACGGATCAACCACCAACTGGATAAAAAATGGACGACACTCTCTCGTTCATCCCATTCTACAGAAATGAAACCCAAAAAACCTCCGCCATGTTGTCAAATTTGCAACTAGCATCTGCGCAGTAGAGACTTTCTCCTTCTCGAGTTTGTGCAGTCGAGACGAAAGGAAAGTGAGGTACACCCCAGCGTTTTGGTAGACCCACAGAATGTATTCATGGTGGAAAGCAAACTTGCATCAATCCAGATAACTTAAATAGTTTCATCTGGAGATATGTCATTAATACAGATGTGTCTAATAAGAACATTTAATAAGAGCACCCGGAGGAAACCCACGCGGACACGGGGAGAACATGCGAACTAGCAGTTAACATGCTGTGTGTATTTTAGCTTTTTGCTTGTTATTGATCCCGACAGTAAAGACTGAAACATTTATCCAAATCTGTACCTGAACTCTGAGGGCAAGGTGAGAAAAGCCGCATCACTTCCTTCCTGTAAACCTGCATCCTGTTTGTGCTCCACTGCATCGCTGTGACACACATATTCTACGAGAAGTTCAGAAAGGTCACAGGAAGTAAAAATAAATAAATAAATAAATAAATAAATAAACGACAGATATCTTGTAGATTACCTGCTTCCTTATTCTCTCCTGAGACGGATGGGGCGACTTGCTCCGTCTCATCGCTCTGTCCGAATCCAGCAATGTTTCCATTACAGCCCGATTTTCCTCTCCTTCTCCTCGTCCTGCACACCTCCTCCCGTTTCACTCCTTTCCTCCGTCGTTCTCTGATCTTCCTCTGTCCTGAAGGAGCAGCGCTTCCTTCTTCACTCTTCTCTCCGTTATCGTCCCCCTCGGTGTGTTTTGGATGCCATGTGATCATGTGTCCAACTTCACATACGTACTTAAGGCACATTTCTGCTTCGTTTGCTTCAGAAGACCTCAGGGACGTTTCAGGATCTTCCTCCAGTGCTCTCTTCTCCTTCACTTCCTGTCTGTGTGGGTCAGAGTGCAGGCTCGGGGTCAAAGGGCACTGCTGTCCGTGACTGTGGACCAGCAGGACCAGCTGATCCAGAGAAGCCACAGATACTGAGATTACTTCCTTCCCATCACCTACGGTACATGAGACCAAGATACTGTGTGTTAGGAGAATTCGGACTTCTGAGCTGAAAAACGGTTCCTTAAAGGAACAGTCCACCGTACTTCCATAATGAAATATGTTCTTCTCTGAATTGAGACGAGCTGCTCCGTACCTCTCCGAGCTTTGTGCGACCTCCAAATCAGTCAGACGCGCTGTTACTCCTGTTAGCAATGTAGCTAGGCTCAGCATGGCCAATGGTATTTTTTGGGGCTGTAGTTAGATGCGACCAAACTCTTCCGCGTTTTTCCTGTTTACATAGGTTTATATGACCAGTGACGTGAAACAAAGTTCAGTTACACAAATTGAAACGTGGCGATTTTCTATGCTATGGAAAGTCCGCACTATAATGACCGGCATACTAACACCTTCTGCGCGCTTCGACAGCGCATTAATACCTGCACTCCTCTTCGGGCATGGCCAGGCGGGCGAATGCCCTGGTCCATCCGTCCTGTCTAAAAAAAAATGGTACATCTCGAGCCCCATGGTAAAATCGGGACTTTGTCATTTTTCCGCATGAGCCCCATGGTAAAACCACACTTCCAGGAGGGGCTGCCGTCTGCCTCCCAAGCCGGCCGAGAGCGCTCCTCGTCGGGCACGGCCAGGCGGGCGAATGCCCTGGTCCGTCCGCCCTGTCTAAAAAAAAATGGTACAACTCCTGAGTGAAGGTATCAATGCGCTGTCGAAGCGCGCAGAAGGTGTTAGTACGCCTGTCATTATAGTGCGGACTTTCCATAGCATAGAAAATCGCTACGTTTCAATTTGTGTAACTGAACTTGTTTCATATCACTGGTCATATAAACCTATGTAAACAGGAAAAACGTGGAAGAGTTTGGTCGCATCTAACTACAGCCCCAAAAAATACCATTGGCCATGCTGAGCCTAGCTACATTGCTAACAGGAGTGACAGCGCATCTGACTGACTGGGAGGTCGCACAAAGCTCGGAGAGGTACGGAGCAGCTCGTCTCAATTCAGAGAAGAGCATATTTCATTATGGAAGTACGGTGGACTGTTCCTTTAAGAGTTCCTTGGATGGTTAACGGTTCTTGTTTCATAAAGGAGTTTTACTTGGAACCTTTTCCACAACCATCTGTTACAAGTTTAAGAAGTTACCCTTTTTCTGGTACTAGACTGAACCTTATTTTCTAAAATGTTACCTTTTTCTCTGAGTTCAAATCCTCATAAAAAGCAGAATTGTCTTTACGGTACCTGAACACGTGCTGCACACTTTGTTGAAACTGTAAAACAACAAGGAATAATAAATTAAATCCACCAAAAGTATTCACCCAAACATCATATTTTTGTGCAAGCATTTATTACAGTTTACAAACAGTACATTACACACATATATATATATATATATATATATATATATATATATATATATATATATATGATATTACACAGTTGCATGACGATACGTGAAAATATTTTCAACACGAGAATAAAAACTTCATATCTGTGTAACGTTCTTTATATTATATGGACACAACCACTAAAAAAACAAAACAAACAAGTTAATCAAAAGAATTTTAATTTTGAACCGGTTCACCATTTTTAGAGCCTCCTATTTTACGTTTCAAAAAACATTAAATTCCGTTTCAAACAATTTGTTTCAGTTATATGCTCAAATGACAACTAAATTGGCATTTTTAGATTTTCAACATATAAAATACATAATTCAGAATTAGAATTCTTAAGTGCATGTAATAAATGCATGAAATGTTATGTTTCAGGTAACTGGTGTTGGGAGGCATCTGCATGTTGGTTGTCCTTGTGCATCTATCCCTGTAATCCTGCTTTACTGGCCTGCTGTAGTACAACTTCATATAAGGGCCCATTTACACGAGGACGCTGTCGGGTAAAAATGACTAAATATTTCATCGGAAGTGCCTTTCGTCTACACGGGGACGGCGTTTCCGAGGCTGAAAAACGGAAAAAATTGAAAACACCTTCCAGAGTGGATAAGTTAAAAACAGCCCCCGTTGCATATCCGTCTAAACTACCCAATACGCGAAACTCTGCTCGGATCTGCTCACGTCGGGTACGCGTTTACGTCATACATACGTCATATACTGTACATGCCAGCCCGGGAAGTAAGAAAGTAAGTAAAAAAGTAAGAGCATGTCTGATTACATCGATCCAACGGACCTTCAAGCTGCTCTGGCAGCTTTAATAAACGTCCAGGAGTCCTTCGAACATCTATACCGAATCTGCACATATACCGTTAATGAACAGAGGCGGGTATAGTATGCGCTTACTTTTTTACTTACCATAGCCAGAGTAGTCAAAGTTTTCGCGGCGCAGATGTGCAGATCAGACAAGACGGAAGACGTTGCGCATGTGTGCAGACATAGTGGAGGTCTTTCACAGCACCACCTAGCCGCCTGGCATGCACATCCAATTGAATTACACACATTTACGCGTCACCGTATAGACGCAGATTTCCTCCTTGAAAACGGTCGTGTAGACGCGGAAAAAAGTGAGAACGAAAACGGACTTTTGCGTTTTTGTTTCAGACCGTCCCCGTGTAAAGTGGACCTAAAGCTTTAAACTTTCTGTACACAGTCTACACTAAATTTCACTTCACTGAAAATGTGTTTCTTTCATTTATTTAAGACTGTAGTTAATTAGTGCTGTTAACTTGATTGTTGACTGGCTCCTGCTATTTTCTTTAAAACTTTATATTGTATATTAATACTTTTATGGTTATCCTTACTCTTTATACATGTACATTTAAATAAAAACAATCTCGGTTATCATTTTATCCATGTTTTTCAAACTTCTATTCGTTGTTATGATTACAATGTTTTCAGTGCAACGACAGGTCTAACATAAAGTGTGTGACAGTGTCCATTTAATATATACTTTAAATGATTCAAGTTATTTAACAGTTAACTCTATTAGTTTAATTTACAATTTGCCTGTAAATTATTAATAATGCACAAGTCTTCAAACTCTTTATATAGAAAATCATTCTTTGGAACATAACTTCTTATTTAAGAACATAAACCATTAAATCATGAAAATAATCAGTTGCTATTATATAATGTTAAACTGAAAAGCCTTGGTGCAAAATACTAATGGAAATCTGACTGTTCAAAATCTGCCTTCAAGATCACCATTATAATACAGCATTAGGAGTCCCTGTGTGCTTGAAAATATTCCGTGGCCACGCATTAATAACGCATGGGAACGAGATCCTATTCCGTGGCCACAACTTGTTTAATGCGTGGGAACGAGATGATGATTATTAGGTGGCCACGAATTAATAACGCGTGGCCACGAGAAGTGTTCGTCATTCCATCACTGAGACTGTTGACTTTCTGGCATCAGTAGCTTCAGCCGCAAATATGGACAAGTTTGATCTGATTTTGTTTTATTTTAATCTAGGAATGAATTATAATGATATCTTTAAATCACTTGCAGTTAGACATGGAGTAATTCTGAGCAAGAGACACTTAATTCGGCTGCTCAAAAAGCACGGGCTCAAACGTAGACAATATGCTGACCTCGGGGAAGTTATAGATTTCATCATACAGGATAAATCCTGTATTTATTGCACAATTGACGGCCGCTCAAAAACTGGACATCATCCCATCAGGCTGGAACTTGAATCATCTCGTGGCCACGCGTTATTAATTCGTGGCCACCCAATAATCATCTCGTTCCCACGCATTAAGCAAGTCATGGCCACGGAATAGGATTTCGTTCCCACGCGTTATTAATTCGTGGCCATGGAATATTTTTTTTCACCCATGTCACCAGAGGGGCTCCATAGATTCCGTTTCCGAGGACTAATTCCGTTTCTGACCCCAATTTCCGTCCGTTTTCCGCGATCGCGGAAAATCGGAAGCCCTACATTTTGACGACGTGTGTCTAGTCAGCGGAAAAACACTGCGAGTGATGTCATCGGAGTGAAATATCAGGAATTATTATCTATACAGGACACTTTTTCGATGGAATAAAAACGTGTGTTCTATTCCCTTCTAGCGTGTTTCATTCATTTGGTTTGATAGCATGCAATATTGTTAGCATATCGCTTATCCTACGTGTATTACATCACTCTACCCAATGGAGAATGAGCGTTGAATATGGTTTACGATATTGCATGGTTGTCAAGGCAACATGACGTCACATGTCGGAGCTGATGCGAATATTCAATGAGAAAGTTTTCTGTTGCGCACACGCAGAAGCATTTCTTTGTCCGCCGGGAAAGAGAAAGACGCATTGAACAGCCACAAGGCTACCAAAACTTCAGTAGATATTCTTCATGCATATTTATAAGAGAAAAACATACGCCTCTGACGTGTCTCTTTTCCAGTTTTTTGATGTCCGTTGGTGTCAAGTCAAACTAGGAAAATAAAGCGTCAATCAAAAGGAATGAGCTAGCAAATATAAAAGAAAGTAAATAAGGATTAGAGATCACATCCATATGGACGACGTAACATTCAGGGAGGAACAATCACATGATCGCCCGTGTGCGACCCGGACCCTTAAAAGCGGCGCACAGCCTCAACCTGGAGGGAAGGACTAACAGTGCCATTGAGACGCCACCAGAGTGAGAGGCTAGCGGCGGCCTATTTGAAACCCAGACTGATCCTGGAGACAGCAGCAAAAGCAGAGAGGCAGCCGGTAAGCAGCTGGACTTGAAGTCATGGACTGTTTGTTACTCAGTGCCGGTCGGCAGTCGTTAGCTTAGCCACGGGGTTGGTCGGTCGGCAAAACGTGTCTCAGCTGTTAACCCTTGAGTAGCATGCGGCTAGTTTACTTACTTTCCTAAATGTTTACGAGTTAATACTATGATGTCTGTGGGGAAAAATGGGGTTCTTGAAATGGTTTAAAGGCTGAGATTAAATGCGCTTAAAGTGCTTCATTTATGATTACAAATCTGTGAATTGAAATGGTTAAAATACTAAAAGGTAATTGTATTGTCTTTTATGACGTGCAATTGTGAAGCACTGTGGTTCACTTTATTTGCATTTAATATAATTTAAGGCACTTTAATGGGTTTAAATATTTATAAAGATGTTTATTCATTGTTTTTCACTTGGTTGCACTTATTTAATGTCTCATCTGTAGCCGCTTTATCCTGTTCTACAGGGTCGCAGGCGAGCTGGAGCCTATCCCAGCTGACTACGGGCGAAAGGCGGGGTACACCCTGGACAAGTCGCCAGGTCATCACAGGGCTGCGCATAGACACAGACAACCATTCACACTCACATTCACACCTACGCTCAATTTAGAGTCACCAGTTAACCTAACCTGCATGTCTTTGGACTGTGGGGGAAACTGGAGCACCCGGAGGAAACCCACGCGGACACGGGGAGAACATGCAAACTCCGCACAGAAAGGCCCTCGCCGGCCACGGGGCTCGAACCCGGACCTTCTTGCTGTGAGGCGACAGCGCTAACCACTACATCACCGTGCCGTCCACTTATTTAATGTTACATTTTTAATTGCAGCAATACATCTTGTGCAATATTTAACATTTCTTTTTGTGGTTTTTAATTTATTAAAAGGCTTTCGCCTAAATGGCTAAATGAATAAATGGAAAAAAGGACCAAATGAATGACATGAGCATGTTGATGTACTGAATCTTCAAAATAAAAGAAGAAAGGAAAAGGAAAAAAATCGTTTCTTCATTTGAGTGAATTCCAGTCAGCTCCGAGTTGAGGTCTCATCCTTTCAAGTTGGGAAACTGCACAGGGACTTTTGCACAAGAACTTGACAGTTGGTATGTTTTTCTCTTCGTCTTCGACTCGTTCAGTATCATGTTAGCTGAATGGAATATATCTGATAGACCATGAAAAAAAAACCCAGTCAATATTATTTAAATATGTCACTCAGATCCGTGATGTATTTCATATGAAAAACGCGAGTTTTTCAAAACGAGAAGATAAACTTCATATCTTCAAGCCAACGTGTGATTTTATTTTTATTATATCGACACATTCACAAACAAAAAGCCCCCAAATTTATCAAAACACCAATTTATCATCGATTTCCTCACGAGTGACACATTTACCAGCTGGGAGGTCCGTATCGTGAAATACCGTGACCGAGGTCTTGAAAGTACTGAGCGAGGCCCTCTGGGCCGAGGTCAGTATTCAAGGCCGAGGTCACGGTATTTCACCATACGGACCGACCTTAAGCTGGTAAATAATAGATTTATTTTTTTCTTTACCAAATTCTAACAGAAAACGAGAGCGCCCGAAAGGGAAAACCGAGCCGAGCCGCCATTTTGAATCCTCATTCACGGCTGTAATGCAAATGGCTTCCTCCTCGGTATACAAGTGCACTTCCATGGCAGGAAAAAAGCTACATTTTGCCGCCTATGTAGTCCCCTATTTATACACATAGGAGTCATTCAGGATTCAGCCATGTTTTTACTCAGTGTTAGCAACAGCTACAGGTTTTTAGCTTTCGCCTGAAATGTTTTTATTTCTTCTTCCTCAGGGTAGTAAAACTTGCTTTCGCTGTGAACACTGTCATTATTGCTATCCATGCTGTAAAATTAATGCTATTTTGAATCCTCATTCACGGCTGTAATGCAAATGGCTTCCTCCTCGGTATACAAGTGCACTTCCATGGCAGGAAAAAAACTACATTTTGCCGCCTATGTAGTCCCCTATTTATATAAATAGGAGTCATTCAGGATTCAGCCATGTTTTTGCTCGGTGTTAGCTACAGTTAGAGGTTTTTAGCGTTCTCCTGAAATGTTTTCTTTTATTTCTTCTTCCTCAGGGTAGTAAAACTTGCTTTCGCTGTGAACACTGTCGTTATCCTAATCCATGCTGTAAAATTAATGCCATTCTCCTGAGAAATGCTGGCAAAAATTTATAAGATTTTTGATAATCTTATACATAAATCTTATTTAAAAAAAAGATAAATGTTGACAAAAAATGCTACTATGTTTGTTGTTGTGAACGAGCGAGTCGCCAGAGGTCAGTACTGTAGGATACAGACCCGCTTGCCAGCCAATCAGAGCGCAGGATTTGATGGAAACCGCACCGCGATAAAAAAAGAGATTTATGTCCCGGTTTTGGTTCTCCATGTCCCCGATGGAGCTGGGATTAAAAACATGAGTGGCCTATTTCCCAGTAAAACACTCACGTCCATATAATACAAACAAATAATTTTGACAATTGATCAGTTTCTACAGTATAAGAGGAGTAAAACACTTCTGGATGTACAGTAACAGGAAAGTAATCTACATCAAGGCGCTAACTCGTCCCACCACCCAGACAATGTTTTAAAAATAACATCATGACACATGTGGAGTGTTTTATTAAGTCTTTTTTTCAGACTTTAATTTCCTGGGACTCTTTATTTCTGTTACAGCTCCATCTTTACCTGTCCAGGAGGAACTGCGCAAGCTCTGAGTGGAGAGAGAAACCCAGCTGCTCCTTCAGTTTACTCCAGCTCTCCGGCCATGAGCCCAGTCTCACACGAAACTTATTCCTTCTGGCGTCCAGCTCCCGACGCCGCTGCCTACGCTGAGCCTCTTTATTCGATGCCATGATGAAGGGAACAAATAAACGCACTGTGGGAGAAATTGAATAAAGCAGATAATACTCGGTTCATACTTGGCACTCTTCGGTTTTCTTTGTATACGCTGACATTGGGTCAAATCCAGAGGTGGACAGTAACGAAGTACGTTTACTTGAGTTCTGTACTTAAGTACACTTTTTGAGTATCTGTACTTCACTTGAGTATTATTTTTTTGGAAACTTATGACTTTAACTTCACTACATTTGAAAGACAAATATCGTACTTTTCACTCCACTACATTTCTATCAAGGTCCTCGTTACTCGTTACTATGAAGCAGCTTTGAAAGTGGATGTTTTTTTCTTTTCTTTTCTAAAACGTGATTGTTTTTTTCGCAGGTGACACTGAGAGCCGATCAGTAATCACTAGGGTCACGTCACGTCCATAGACTGGATAAAATCAAGTTCAGTGATTTCTCAGCAGCGTTATTTGAACAAAATCAGTTGATGGCAGAATGGAAGGAGGCGGTTCTTCTGGAGAACGCACGCACTCATGGCCCACGAACCCATGTTTCAGTTTTCTGAAAGGATTAAAGATTCGTTTCATTTTAAATGTTTGCTGAAAACGAACCACATCACGGCCTACAAAAACTCACCGTCCAACCTGCGGAAGTATATTGAGGTCTGTAAATGTTTTATTCCAAGACAAAGCTTGCAATGAAGTTGTTTGTGTTTTTAGAGCTAGCGATAATGTTGCAGTAGCTATGCAGTCTGGTTAGTCAAATGACGTTCTATGGATTTGCCCGCCAAGTTGCCATCGCCTTGTCCACGGCTAACGTTAACACATACAGTGCTCAGCGTAAATGAATCCACCCCCTTTGAAAAGTAAAATTTTAAACAATATCTCAATGAACACGAACAATTTCCAAAATGTTGACAAGACAAAGTTTAATATAACATCTGTTTAACTTATAACGTGAAAGTAAGGTTAATAATATAACTTAGATTACACATTTTTCAGTTTTACTCAAATTAGGGTGGTGCAAAAATGAGTACACCCCACAACAAAAACTACTACATCTAGTACTTTGTATGGCCTCCATGATTTTTAACGACAGCACCAAGTCTTCTAGGCATGGAATGAACAAGTTGGTGACATTTTGCAACATCAATCTTTTTCCATTCTTCAACAACGACCTCTTTTAGTGGCTGGATGCTGGATGGAGAGTGATGCTCAACTTGTCTCTTCAGAATTCCCCAAAGAAAATAATTTCTTTCTACCACAAAGGTGAAGGCTACAAGAAGATCAGCAAAGCTTTACTTATCAGTCAGAATACTGTAGCAAAAGTGGTACAAAAATTTAAGAAAGATGGAAGTGCAACCATCTCACAGAGACGTCCAGGTCGTCCACGGAAGTTAACACCTCGACAGGAGCGTCTTCTGATGAGAAGGGTTGAAGAAAATCGGCATGCAAGTTCATTGCAGTTATCTAAAGAAGTAGAAAGCCAAACTGGGGTGATTATTTCCCGTGACACAATACGGCGTACACTGCAGAGGAATGGCATGCATGGATGCCGTCCACGAAAGAAGCCTCTCCTAAAGCCCAGGCACAAAAAAGCCCGCCTAGAGTTTGCCAGGGCCCGTGCTGACAAAGATGAAGACTACTGGGACTCTATACTCTGGAGTGATGAGATAAAGATAAATGTTTTTGGAACTGATTACTTCAAAACTGTATGGCGTCGCAAAGGTGAGGAATACAAAGAAAAATGCCTGGTGCCTACAGTGAAACATGGTGGTGGCAGTGTCCTTATGTGGGGCTGCATGAGTGCTGCTGGTGTCGGGGAGCTGCATTTCATTGATGGCATCATGAATTCACAGATGTATTGCTCTATATTGAAAGAGAAGATGCTACCATCACTCCGTGCCCTTGGTCGTCATGCACTTTTCCAACATGACAATGATCCTAAACACACATCTAAGGCCACTGTTGGATTTCTGAAGAAGAAGAACAGGGTGAAAGTGATTCAGTGGCCAAGTATGTCTCCTGATCTGAACCCAATCGAACACCTATGGGGAATTCTGAAGAGACAAGTTGAGCATCACTCTCCATCCAGCATCCAGTCACTAAAAGAGGTCGTTGTTGAAGAATGGAAAAAGGTTGATGTTGTAAAATGTCGCCAACTTGTTCATTCCATGCCTAGAAGACTTGGTGCTGTCATTACAAATCATGGAGGCCATACAAAGCACTAGATGTAGTAGTTTTTGTTGTGGGGTGTACTCATTTTTGCACCACCCTAATCTGAGTAAAACTGAAAAATGTGTAATCCAAGTTATATTGTTAACCTTACTTTCACGTTATAAGTTAAACAGATGTTATATTAAACTTTGTCTTTTCAACATTTTGGAAATTGTTTGTGTTCATTGAGATATTGTTGAAAATGTTACTTTTCAAAGGGGGTGCACTCATTTACGCTCAGCACTGTAGCTTGGACACTGTTAGTTAGCATGTAAAAACGGAGTTACGCTAATATTATTAACATTAACTTTCCTGAAGTCCTTTCGGAAATATTTTAGCATAATCTTGCCAAATAAACAAAATGTAAAAATCTTTATTTTCTAGTAATGTTAGCTACCCAATATGATTTTGAGTTTGCTCGCATGTCAGGTGGAGCTTCACTGACTAGCTAGCTTAACGTTAAACCGCCATGATGCGCAGCATGCGTTCATTTTGTAAATCTAGCCGGTTGCTTCAGAGGCGTTAGGTTTTTGTGGCAATAATACAACGACAGAAAATGTACTTTTAATACTTAAGTATTTTTTAAAGCAAGTGCTTCAGTACTTTAACTTCAAGTAAAAATTTGACTGGAGAACTTTCACTTGTAGCGGAGTCACATTTGACCAGTGGGATCTGTACTTTGACTTAAGTAATGAAGTTGGGTACTTTGTCCACCTCTGGTCAAATCATTAACGAATGACTTCAACTTTCATTATTATACAGACGATACACAGCTTTACGTACCCAGTATTATTACTCGAAAAACACCCTGACTCGCATCAGTGTGAAAACTGGTTGTTTGATTTACATGTTATTCACACGCTAACTGCCTGAGCTACACACACTCACTACAGCCCCGAGTGATCTCTGATACTTCCTTCCAAGCTTTATTTTTCTTCATAATGTCTCTACATGCATTTACTGAGAGATTGTATCTGAGAGTATGTACTGAAAGCTCATTTCCGCAAGGTGAGACAAAAATAAGTCACATACTCTCGTAATAATGAGAACGAATCTTATAATGATGACTTTGTATCTCATAATTATGAGATACTACGCTACTTCTTTTTTCAATTTTCATTTTTATCATGAGATAGTAAGTCATTATGAGAACGTAAGTAATAATTATGAGATAGCAAGTCATTATTATGAAACACCAAGCCATTATTATGAAATTGAAAATCAGAATTTTGAGACAGGATCTTGTAATTATGAGATAGTAAGTCACAGGTCATTATTATAAGAGTGGAAGTTAAAATTATGAGAAAAGAATCTTATTATGAGATATCATCATTCTTATGAGATAAGTAATAATTTTGAGATAGGAAGTCATAAATCATTATTATGAGATAGCAAGTTAATTATGAGACACTAAGTCATTATTATGAGATTGAAAATCAGAATTTTGAGATAGGATCTCGTAATTATGAGATAGAAAGTCATTTCATCTCATTATCTCTAGCCACTTTATCCTGTTCTACAGGGTCGCAGGCAAGCTGGAGCCTATCCCAGCTGACTACGGGTGAAAGGCGGGGTACACCCTGGACAAGTCGCCAGGTCATCACAGGGCTGACACATAGACACAGACAACCATTCACACTCACATTCACACCTACGGTCAATTTAGAGTCACCAGTTAACCTAACCTGCATGTCTTTGGACTGTGGGGGAAACCGGAGCACCCGGAGGAAACCCACGCGGACACGGGGAGAACATGCAAACTCCACACAGAAAGGCCCTCGCCGGCCCCGGGGCTCGAACCCGGACCTTCTTGCTGTGAGGCGACAGCACTAACCACTACACCACCGTGCCGCCCGGAATCGTCCTTTATTTGGCAATTAAATCTTGTGTCCTGTATTGAACCGATACGGGACGCGATTTGTTCCGTATTTTCATAAATGTCCAATACACATGTCTGTCTCACACATATCAACACTAAATCTAACAATAATGAACAAAATAAAACAGGAAATACTCCGTTGTGGGATCTACCCAGGACACAAACCCCTCCACTCTGTGTCACGCTCTGTGCGTCTGTGCCTGGCTGCCTGCGTCACTGCGTGCGGCGCTGTCACGGTTGCCTAGAGACAGACAACACACACCGGCGCTGCTCAAAAAACCCAGGCCTTTATGTCTGCTGCACCTGGGACTCCACCACGTCCTCAAAAGCATAAACGCTTACAAAAATACAGACGTGAGTGGGAGGAGGCACATCCTTGGCTGGACAGCGTGAGTGGAGACGACTACAGAGCAAACTGTAAACAGACATACATGTTTGTTGTGTTTTTTGTTCTCTTTTTTCCTCTCTAAGTAAAAATGTCCCCAAGGTTCACAAAGAGAGTCCCTACACCAAGAACAGTTATGCACTTACATTTACAGTGATATTAAGTTCTCAATATATTTAGATTATATTTTAAAAGTTCATTGTTGCCCACTTGTACATTATACATTTTTACAGCATTGGCAATAAAGCATTTCAAGCTTTAAGTATGAGTAATTGCTTTCTCGATCACCCCTTTACTAAAAACTAGGGGTCGATCGATAATCGGCCTGGCCGATATATCGGGCTGATATTCTGCGTTTTTAGGGTTATCGGTATCGGCCATAATTTCCACCGATATGCCGATAACATGCCTTTTTGCAGCCATTTCATTCCCAACGCGACTGTCACTGCACGTCCTTTCCTGCACTCGCCTCTCTGAGTTCAAGAACACGGTCCCGCCCACCACAACATCTGATTTGTTTGGCACAAGGGATATAGCCAATCGACACGTGTAGCTAAACGCTGTGAACTGTTTCAAGGCGGCCGTACGGGCACTCAGGCAGAAGCGGCACAAGGGATACAGCCAATCAACACGCGTAGCTAAACGCTGTGAACTGTTTCAAGGCGGCCGTACGGGCACTCGGGCAGAAGAGGCACAAGGGATACAGCCAATCAACACGTGTAGCTAAACGCTGTGAACTGTTTCAAGGCGGCCGTACGGGCACTTGGGTAGAAGCAGATCCTACTTCAAGGTAAGGACGCTGCTTTTGCCGCAATAAGTCACAAACACACAAGTTGCAAAAGCACAACATCATTATATGTTTACATTCTTCATCTACTACTCGTTAAAATTGTCCATTTGCATCTGTGTAACCAGGCAAACTTAGCTTACGGAAGGAAGCACTTGAATTAGCCTACAACCAACTAGTCTCGCTGAAACTACATGTAATGCTTCCTTCACTACAATATAATCCTCCTAAATTGGGAATATTAGGCTTGGGCATTAAAAGAATTAGAATGTAGATGGTTACTTGTTAAGTTGTTACATAATAGGGAGTGATAGCCGACTTTATGTTTGATTTTACTTTTTAAAAAATGCTGCAGGCAGCTCCCTACACTTGATTTGTTATTTAAAAACTACTTGAAGTTGGTAAGTCTTACTTAGTTCTTAGTATAAAAGAATCCAGAGTGTATTTTCATTTATTTTCCACTGAAAATGGTGAGCTGTAATATAGTACGGAGTGATTTATTTTTTTTATTGGTGAATATTTATTTTATTATTTTATTTCTCATTTTATTCTAACTAATGTTTGACTTTATTGTACAAATGCTGCTGGCATCTCCCTGCACAAAATTTCATGTTCAATTTTACAATTAAACATACATTTCATGGATATGAAGGTCTGTGTCAGTGTGTGCTATGTTTAGTTTCGTGTGAATTATAATGTTTACATTTATCGGTTATCGGCATCCCAATTCCATAATAATCGGTATCGGCCCTGAAAAAAACATATCGGTCGATCCCTAGCTAAAAACACCTACAAAATAAAACATACCACTGCTGCGGGCACCCCACCCCATGGGAGTCGTGCCCGTGGTGGTCATGGCCCCAAGGAGCCGTGGTGGGCGTCCCTTATTTTCATTTCTGAATGGTGGCAACCCTATATCCAGTATAACTAATTGGACTTAACAGGATGGGTTTCACAAAAGCGTCGTAGCACAAAGATCATCGTTAAATGGTAGAGTGAGCATCACAATGAACACGCTCTCTCTCTCTCGTGGCCCTTTTCCACTACCCTTTTTCAGCTCACTTCAGCCCGACACGGCTCGCGTTTCGACTATCTAAGAACAGCACGACTCAGCTCGCTTCAGCCCTGCTCAGCCCCCAAAACTCGCACGGTTTTGGAGTGGGGCTGAAGCGAGCCAAACTGAGCCGAGTGGGGCTAGGGGCGTGAGGAGACACTCCCCTGTGCACTGATTGGTGAGGAGGCGTGTCCTCACACTCCCACACACGCCCCGCGAGCACGCTGGGATCTGTAAACACCGTAAACCCGGAAGAAGGAGAATTACGAATTACGAGAATTATGAAGCCTTATGCGCCTCGCCTCATCTATACGCTCTTGCCAGTGTCTGTTGGCGTTGTCGGTGACAACAAGCCACAGCACCAAGACCAGCAACACTAACGACTCCATGTCCTCCATGTTTATTGTTTACTATTCGGGTCGTGAGACTACCGCTTAAAAGGTCACTGATGTCACTGTTTGCGCCGCCTAACGACATCACCTGACGTCCACCCACTTTCGCTAACTCCACCCAATGTGTCCACCCACTTCCAGCCAGCACGGTTCAGCGCGGTTGTAGTCGAAATGCAACGCCAACAGCCCCACTCAGCTCGACTCAGCCCAACTCAGCACGGCACGGCTCAGCCCAACTCAGCCGCGTTGGTAGTGGAAAAGCAGCATTAGGGTGTATTCAGACCAGGATAGTTCGATAGTTCACTTGCTTTGGTCCGAACCAAATGTTTTTTTTATTTTTTTCATTTTGGTGTGGTTCGCTTTCACACTGTACATTTTAGTAAGCAGACCAAAATCTGTCAACAAAGCCACACGCCCTGAGGTCGTTCAGCTATTGGTCAGAGACGACACGTGCACAAAGCGTTAAGTTCAAAAGTAGTCATGGAGGCTTTCTGTGCTGTTATTCTTTTTAATGTCATCAAAGCTATATGTTTTTTCCAGTTTTTACTGTTTTCACAATTGTGTGATTACTATGCTGTTGTACAAGTAATTTATCAACGACGACTTCAAAGGGCAAGGCGGCTACGGAGGATAGCGCTGATGAGCGCACATCATGTTGTGACAGTTCTGGCTCTTCACGCAAGACGGAGGAGGTATGTGTCGGGATATTCGCCTTATCCATCGTAATAGATGAATTTCTTTTTTGCGTCGCTAGTACTGTCACTTTTTGAAAGAATGTCCCTGATTTTAATGTCGGTCTGACGGAGTTTCTTCACTTTTAGCCGACATTGTTCTGGGGAGCGCGTGAACCCCTTCTCCTTCATTTTCTCACTGAATACAGCAAACACGTCGGCATTTTTGTGTGTTCTCTCCAAAAGCTCAGACATGTGGACATCTGCCCATATATCCACAAGGGTACGCGTTTCTTCCTCGGCCCACGTTTGCCCCCTACTCATTTTTTGTACTCTGTAGTCTAGCCTACCACTGGTCTGAATGACTGAACAACTGTTGTAAGGTTGCCTTGACAACCGAAACAGTGTTTGCACTTTGTGTCAAGACTCTGTTTCCCATAATGCTCGACAAACGACGGAAGCTCCCGAGGTACAAAAAAGCAAAACTGTCGGATTAGGTCCGGTCTGCTTTCACACCTCCAAAAGGTCCGCACCAGAGTTCCTTTGGTCCGGACCGAGTCCGACCTTGCAGCTCGGTCTCGGTCCGCTTGTTTGGTCCGGACCAGAGTTCGGTGGTTTGTATTCAGACCAACCCAAAAGGTCCAGACCAAGGGAAATTTGGTTCGTTTAGTCGTTCGGTCCGGACCAAACAACGTAGGTGTGAATACGCCCTTAGTTAAGGTGCTCTTAGTGTTAAGAAACTTTTGTGGAAACCCACCCCAGGTTAGTTTAGAGTTTCAAATAATACATGAAGTTAAACACTTCAGATATATCATTAGCTTCGAGGGGAAAATGGCGCCTAGAGGTATGCTAACTTAATACCGTCACGTGCCCAACGGTCGCCATGGTGACGTTCCACCATTGTCCAGCTAGTTGTTTTTACCGTTTAGCTTTATTATTGACACTGTATGCGATTTTCAACAGAACCATTTTCCTTCTCATTTCCTTTAACCCGACTTATCAGTTTTCTCAGTAACAGTTAGAAACCAAATAAACAACGCTAATAAACAAACATGATGTTAAAAGTTGATGCTAATTTAAGCAGGTCGTTTCCTATTTACCTCGTCATACACGCTTGTTTGACAGTGGGCCCCACACGCGCGTCTCCGTTGCCCTTTTAAGCAAACAAGCACGTCGTCTTGAATAATAAAATCAAAATAAAGACCAAAAAACCGTCCACAAGAGTGTGATTTAATCCAGCATGAACAAAAACACGTAATTTAATGCATGTTTTTGTTTTAATGTCCGTCATGGAAGTCAAAATATCCACGGCAAGCTTCTCATACAGGAAAAAACCCGGAAGTGAGTGTTAGCAGCAAAGGTTCATGGGAAATGTAGTCGTATGGCGCAAGCATAAGGTTGCTAATGACACGTTTCTGTATCCTGATTTTTGTATTTAAAAGCATGTACAGTGTTTTGTTATATGAGTGATTCCACGCTTATGGGTACTGAAATGGGGACATGAACTTATTTTTAAAAATTCACCTAAAACCATTTCTTTTTTTACCATCAGGTCACAAAACATGTAATCTTTAATGAATGATATGTTAAAAGATAACTTTAATTTTCTGAGATGTAATAAAAACATATTTATATGCCAAAGTCAAGCCTATGAGTTCCAAAATGATGTCTGTTACATTACTTCTGTTACGATTGTCCATCTCGCGTCTGTTACAAATTAATTACAATCTAGCTATATACCATGTTAATCTTATTGAAAGAATGTGTATGTTTATTCTACTACACATGTTTATTAATTATATTTGCTAAAACATCACCTTCCTATGTTTCAAAAAGTAATTCTACATTGTTAAAATTGAGAATATATATGTCCACAACACTTCTGTTACGTTCTGACTTTGGCATATAAATATGTTTTTATTACATCTCAGAAAATTAAAGTTATCTTTGAACATATCATTCATTAAAGATTACATGTTTTGTGACCTGATGGTAAAAAAAAAAGAAATGGTTTTAGGTGAATTTTAAAAAATAAGTTCATGTCCCCATTTCAGTACCCATAAGCGTGGAATCACTCATATACAAAATTGATTAATTAACTAATCAATCAATTATTTAATTATTAGTGTTTGTTTTATTTCTGTACAATATCGTGTTTTGATTTGCAAGCTATAAAGAAAGAGTATGTTATACACTACCGTTCAAAAGTTTGGGGTCACCCAGACAATTCTGTGTTTTCCATGAAAAGTCACACTTTTATTTACCACCATAAGTTGTAAAATGAATAGAAAATATAGTCAAGACATTTTTCTGGCCATTTTGAGCATTTAATCGACCCCACAAATGTGATGCTCCAGAAACTCAATCTGCTCAAAGGAAGGTCAGTTTTATAGCTTCTCTAAAGAGCTCAACTGTTTTCAGCTGTGCTAACATGATTGTACAAGGGTTTTCTAATCATCCATTAGCCTTCTGAGGCAATGAGCAAACACATTGTACCATTAGAACACTGGAGTGAGAGTTGCTGGAAATGGGCCTCTATACACCTATGGAGATATTGCACCAAAAACCAGACATTTAGTAGAATTTAGCTAGAATAGTCATTTACCACATTATAGGGTGACCAGATTTCCCTAGTCTGAAACCGGGACACTTTTGCGCGCGACCATGCTCGTGCACGTTTTTTTACGTAAACGTGACACTCAGAGAGGTGCTCTTATCATTTTGTTGAAGCTCACATTTATCAACATCTCACATGAAATAAAACAAACAGGCATTTTGTTATCTAGTAGCATAGTGGTATACAGATCAGTTAAATTATGGCCAGACAACAGATTTTGTAATGGCTGAGAATAGGCCAGGCTATAGGCCAAATTTAAACTGATTTATTTCACCTGTTTGTGAGAACACCAAGAAGAATGCATATGCACATGTAGGCTATATCTCTAAAATTGTATGCACTATAGCATGAACTTAAAAAGTAGATATGTGACCTCAGCATAGCCTCGGTCAGAATCAACCTTACTAACCATTCCCCACAACTGAATGAATAAAGCAAGAAGATGTGGACAAAAGTGAACACTTTAATGGAAGCTGCAACAAGCTGTTCAACACAGCAATATGGCCAAACTGTCAGAATGGTACAGTATGTTAAACAGAAACAAAAAAGAGACAAGTGATTTGAGAATATATACTACGGAAGCCGAGAGAGGCCCTTCATATAATCCTTTTTTTTATTCACCTTGTTATCCCGAGATAACGACATAATTAATTCAGGATCTCAAGAAAACAACACAAGTAATTCGAGATCTCGAGAAAACAAAACCGTTATTCCGAGATCTCGAGAAAACAAAACAATTATTTCATGATCTCGAGTAAACAGCTGAGAAATGGTTCATTCAGGTACGCCAAGAGACTTGTGATATGCTGACTTTGGGGCTGTTTCTCATTCTGTATAGACGCAACTTTGGTCATTAGAATGTCTGGAATAATCAATCACCTAATAAGGCAATATTTTGATCAGGGGTTGACACAGGGAGAGATTGCATTAAGCCTTTTAATAAGGGATAATTTCAAAATTAGTCCGCAGCACCTCCGCAGAAGACTGGCCCGGCTTCGTCTCTACCGACAGAGATACAGTGATCCAGCTGAGATCACGGAATAATTGTTTTGTTTTCTCGAGATCTCGGAATAACGGTTTTGTTTTCTCGAGATCTCGAATTAGTTGTATTGTTTTCTCGAGATCCTGAATTAATTATGTCATTATCTCGGGATAACAAGGTGAATAAAAAAAGATTATATGAAGGGCCTCTCGCGGCTTCCGTAAATATACACTCAAACAAAACAGCAGTAAAGGAGGAGAGGGGCGACAGCCCGAGGAAAGCCCCCACAGGAGCGCACATCATTTGCAACATAGGCTACCCAACTCAGTACAAGAACAAAGCACTTACAGTGTGCGCAGTCAGCTTCGTGCGCATTGTTCTGCACAGGGCCGGCGACAGGGGGGGACAACCGGGTATTTTGTCCCGGGCCCAGGCATGAGGGGGGGCCCAGAACTGGTCCCTCATGAAGATGCCATTAATCATTCTGTTTCATTTCAAAATGTGTTGATTTGGGGGAGAAAAATGTGCTATATTTGCATTCAATGAATGATTTATGGTTCTTTTGCCTTTATTGTCTTCGAAAATAGATTCAAGAACCCACCTACCACCCCTAATGCAGAAATGGTTTGGTCTTTGATTAAGGCGCCAAATAACACGGCACTATTCCATCATAACGCTTCGACAATAAGCGTGCGAGCCCGTTTGCCAACATGCACAAGTCAGGAGCAAAGAAAAGAAAAGAGAAAAAGAGATGAAGAAGCCAAGAGCCTCAGGGGCTCACTGCATAGATATTTTAGAAAAGATTCAGATGATGCAGCAGGTGGTGAAGGCAGTGGGGCAGCTGAGCCAGGTAAGACACAGATAACTTTTTTCCAGCCCCGTAATGTAACCCCAGCACGCGCGACGCGCCATTCATAATTATAAAGTAGGGGATAGCAGGGTACACTGAGTGAACACTGAAATGCACAGGGCATTGAATTATTTCATAAACATATCGGTTTAATAACACTGTGTTGCATATATCTCAATGAAGCAAAGAATAGCACATTGGCCCGCAATCATATCCAAATGTTTTAGGCACGCTTGCTGAGCTGCGCTGAGCTGGACTCCGGTTAGCTGAAAGCCCGTGGAATGCTGCCTCTTGTTAATTAAACCTTACTTTGTTGGAAATCATCCCGTGTAGATACGATGGCATGTGAAATTGCCAGCTAGATAGAGTTTAATGTAACGAATGGGCTATAAATGGGGTGTTTTGAGGCTAGTCTGTTGCAAAACATTAAACTTTCGCTTAGACTGGATACTCTTCAAACAATTCCCTTGCTCAAGTGAAAAATGATAGGCCTGTATGAAAAATGCAATTAATGAAAGTAGCCTAATAAGCCCTAAATGAATAAAACAACCTCTGTTTTATTGTTGTTGCTTACACGTTAAGATTTTGAAATCTTCTCGGTCCAGTTCTATATCCAGGGAACGTTGTAATCCTTTTGCTTTATCCGTAATAAACGTGTCAGCCCCCAGGTCAGATAGGCTAATGTTACGTGGTTGGGAGGGTGTCAATTTTTTTTGTAACATTCTAAATCGAGTACGGAAAGGACGTTTATGAAAAACAAGACAAAAAAATACACTGAAAAACTCACTGTACACATCACTAGTGGTGATGCTTCTATGTTCAGATTTTGGGAAAGCCATAACTCCGTTCTCATTGAGGCCCAGTTCCATCCCGTAAACAATCATTTTGGTTTATCAACTACCTGCGCTCAAACATGTCACAGGAGAGGCTCAATGGGCTGGCTATGCTCTCTATAGAGCGCGAACTTGCAAAGAAGCTGGACTTCAATGACCTTATTGACGACTTTGCCACAGCAAAAGTCCGGCGCATTGCATTTCGCACCTGAATAGTTGCAGACTAAGGAAATGTTCAAACTGTAAATATGTTGAAATGTTGAAATAAAATGGTTGACTGTTATAATGGGCTTGGACCTGTTATTTAAGGGTTGGAGTGAATGGAGACTGTGAAAAGAGGGGTTGGGTGTGGGTGGTTGCTGTGTGACGATGTGCGTGCGCGTGTGTGTGTGTGTAGGGGGGGGGGCACTCAGATTATTTTGTCCCGGGCCCAGCCAAAGCTGTCAACAGCCCTGGTTCTGCACCTCTCGGAGGAAGGGGTAGGTGCCCTGTAAATCTTTAGAAAAGGTACATTTTCTTTTCGGCATAATTTGCGGCATTACTGCTGCTAGCTGCTAGACAAAGAACATTCGCGCCAGTTAATGTTTATTTTATTGTTGCATGGCAACACGTTCTGTTGTCTAGAATAATGTGGCTAAATAAACACCCATGCCACAGGGCCAGGGGGCAGTAACCAGGAAAGTTTGTGATTCCTGTCAATTCATCAAAATAATAAATGCAGACATTTCTCCGCTAATGATTCCCACGCTGCTCAGTCGCAAGCATCTCGAGTGGCGAAAACCGGGACATATCCATGTCCCGACAGACTTTTGTCAGGACTCGGGATACACAACCCCAAATCGGGACTGTCCCGGTAAAACCGGGACGTCTGGTCACCCTACCACATTAGCAATGTATAGAGTGTATTTCTGATTAGTTTAAAGTGATCTTCATTGAAAAGAACAGTGCTTTTCTTTCAAAAATAAGGACATTTCAAAGTGACCCCAAACTTTTGAACGGTAGTGTATTCAAATACCCAGATTACTCTCTCTCTCACACACAGAAACCTAAGTTCGTTATTGTACCTTTAGAGGTAGAAGAAGAAGAAACCTTTATTTGTCACATGCACACTTCAAGCACAGTGAAATTCATCCTCTGCATTTAACCCATCTGAAGCAGTGAACACACACACACACACACACACCCAGAGCAGTGGGCAGCCACACCAGAGCGCCCAGGGAGCAGTCAGGGGTTCGGTACCTCGCTCAAGGGCACTTCAGCCCAAGGCCGCCCCACGTTAACCTAACTGCATGTCTTTGGACTGTGGGGGAAACCGGAGCACCCGGAGGAAACCCATGCAGACACGGAGAGAACATGCAAACTCCGCACAGAAAGGCCCTCTGTTAGGGTTTTGCTGGGATTCGAACCTGGTTCGTTGGTGTGATGATCCAGCAAACCCCCACTAGGCCACCAGGGGAATGACTCAAATGCAGAGGCGTGAGGCGGAAGTAGAAAAAGTAACGAAAGGTTTATTTATACTATGTACACTATATACAATCCAGGGCAAAACAAAAAAAAACAAAAACAGAGTATAATTCAAAAAGAAAAAGGCAAAAATGCAAAAGCTCAGAAGATCCACAAAACACAGTACAAAGGAAACTGGAGATAAACATAACAGCACAAAGACTCTGTGACAAGAGGACTGAACTAAGGGGGTATAAATACACAAACTAATTAAGGACACAGGTGAAGATAATTAGGACTAACAGGCAATTAACAAAAAAAAAAACACAAAACACAGGAACAGTGGCGGCCTCTAGAGGCCAAAATAAATATGACACGAAAAGGAAATAACAGCGGCCTCTAGAGGCCAAAACAGTCCAAGTCCTAACACCCTCGCCGGCTACTGGGCTTGAACCTGGAACCTTCTTGCTGTGAGGCGACCGTGCTAACCACTACACCACCGTGCCGCCCAGTACAATGGCATGTTACTGGGTCAGTACCCTCTGTGAGGGAATTTTAATGGATGAACATTATTATTCTCTGTGTTTCTGTATGTTGCACTAAAGTGGCTTAGTTACTGAGAAGAGATGTTTTTCCACATGCTGTAATCACTTTTCTGTGGCCTTGGTGGTAATGAGCAGGGTGCTTGAGTTCGTCCTAACTACGCATCTTCTCATGATGTAACCACCTTTCCTGACCTCAGTGGTGATAAGCAGGGAGCTTGAGCTCTCCCTAACTTGCATCTGCCTGCACATACCAGAGCACGCCAGGTGCACGCTTTAACAAAGCTTCATAGAAAATCTTGAGCCAATCACGTGAAGACACAAGCAGTGAGCGAATGCTTTCAGAGTATAATGGATAACAGCCACTAAAAACACAACTCAGAGTGCGCGTACTCTCGGCATCATCAGAAGTGGTGTCTTCTTCTATTCTTCTCTTTCCTTTCCTATTTTATATATCTTTTATATGATCTACTATAATAAATGACTGAAAAGACAACTGTTAGCGTTCTGAAGTGTTTATTAGAAATTTCCATTACACCTCTAAGGTACTTAACACTATGTTCACACTGCAAGGCTTAATGCTCAATTCCAATTTTTTTGTGAAATCCGATTTTTTTGTGAGGTCGTTCACATTAACAAATATATGCGACTTGTATGTGATCCTCAGTATGAACGAAAAGCGACCTTGAAAAGTGTTCCGCATGCGCATTGCAGGATACGACGATGCCACACGCAGTGAGCATGGCCAGTGTTTACGGAAGTAACCTAAAGTTTCCTGTGTATGACAGTAGCCAGCATGGAGTACCTGGCGATGATGCAGTTGTTGTTGCGACGGAGCCAGAACATGCACAATAGCCTGATATTAAGGAGGAGGTTGAGAAGGAAGAGGGCAAGGGTTTTGGCTCAGGCGTTCTGCGGGGTACTGACTGCAACCTCTGTTCAAAGGAACATCAAAGCCATGTTGTTGTAACTTTTTTTGAGAGACCCGCCGCCTACTTCAGCGCAGAATAGTGACGTTTGTGGCTTGTTGATGACGTGTAAGTCGGATGAATGCGACCTGGCGGTTCAGACTGAAGTCGCATATGAAAAGATCGGATAGGAATCGGAATTAGGACCACATATCCAAACGGCCTGGGTCGGATTTGAAAAAAATCGGATCTGTGTCGTTCATATTGTCAATAAAAGATCGAATACAGGTCACATATGGGCGAAAAAATCGGATTTGAGTCACTTCAGCCTGCAGTGTGAACGTAGTGTTAGTACCATTTATATACTGCTTGGGAGCACATGTGTAACTTTTTGACCCTAAAAAGGTACACATATTTACCTTAAAGTCCAATCATGAGCCCCAGTGTAGAGTGTGCCATGAAACACAGAAATGAACTCCTTCTCTACCCCTATTTCTGCCAGCGCACACACCGGCTGAACATGCACAGATCACATTTGTTAATTGTGAACACATCAGTACAACATCGTTTAGGTTTACTGTTAATGCCTTGATAGGTTTCAATCTGTCTGTACCGAAGGAGGTTGAATTGACAAAGTATGATCTAGGAATGTAGACCTCTTCTGCCTAAGAGATTCTGTCTCACGGAGCGATCCAGGAGCAAAGAGTCACTGACACAGACGCAGCTGCTCAGAGATGTTTCTTATTTTATTGCAGGACAAACATGAGTATATATTCACATTCCAGAGTGTGTTGTAGCTCTGTGATTGGATGATGATGATGATGATGATGATGATGTGATTGATGAAGCTAAGTTATCTATGTATAACGTAAATGGGTGATGAAGCATTACATCACTGGTTTAGACTACTACTGTATGAAAGAAGAGAGACATTATGTACCATTACATCACCCATCAGGATCATGGTGTTATGAAAAGAAAAAAAACATTACTGGTCAACATAACCTTCATTAAGCAGAGAGCAGAATGTGCAAGCGAAGATAAATCTCAAGGATTTAACTAACCAAAACAAGTAGCAATCAGACCAGCCTGGACCAGTTCAAGCATGCCAAACATATATTTCTATCACGCATCAGTGGTCGAAATACTTTTTTCCAGTGTTCTGCAATATTGCAGAATGTCAAAATTTTGTTCTGCAATTTGGAAATATTTTCTGCAAATACACAAGCCTCCATACTACACCCTTCTCAACCTAATAATGCCTATATTTACATCATATCTAGCTTTACAACTCATAGCATTACTGTAATTCTTTATTCTCTCACTCTATTTTTAATTTCAGTCTTCACAGATCCTTCTCTGCAGCAAAGTTATCATTCCATGATACCTCCACAGGTCTTTCATCCCCCTCGCCCTGACACTGCGGGCTACTACAACTTGAAGTATACCAACTAATTCATAAATGTACTAGTTATCACACCCACACATTATCCTTCCACACAACATACTAATAAAGGTATCACCACAATAAAAAATAGAACACAACTGTTCTTCAAGAAACAAAACATTCATTTTCATGTTACACGTCATGTTACATTTTGTCAAGATTAAGTTTCTAGCTTGAACAATAGATTGTTACCCAAAATGTACTTCATTCACAGTGTTTGCATCTGCAACCTGTAGTTTTAAATTGAAAGCAAGGTTTCAATTCTACACTCTGTTACATCTTACGATGATGCAAAGAATTGATGCCATTGAGGAATAAAACCCAACTGGCAAATGGAAAGATGTTTGGGTTCGTTGTGTTTGCCTGGCTTCTAAAGTGCAAGGTCATGAATTGAACTCATCTCATCTCATTATCTCTAGCCGCTTTATCCTTCTACAGGGTCACAGGCGAGCTGGAGCCTATCCCAGCTGACTACGGGTGAAAGGCGGGGTACACCCTGGACAAGTCGCCAGGTCATCACAGGGCTGACACATAGACACAGACAACCATTCAGACTCACATTCACACCTACGGTCAATTTAGAGTCACCAGTTAACCTAACCTGCATGTCTTTGGACTGTGGGGGAAACCGGAGCACCTGGAGGAAACCCACGCGGACACGGGGAGGACATGCAAACTCCACACAGAAAGGCCCTCGCCGGCCACGGGGCTCGAACCCGGACCTTCTTGCTGTGAGGCGACAGCACTAACCACTACACCACCGTGCCGCATGAACTGAACTGAGAACTACAAACTGATCATGGCAGAACTGAGAGCTACAGAACTACTGAGAGCTACAGAACTGAACCTATGAGCTTTGTCTTACAGGGCAACTGTTTTACTTTGTGCTACACTGCAAAAAATAGCCTTTCAAAAATAAGAAATAGAAGATTAAAACAAAGCATATTTGCTTGAAATCAGGTGAAAAAAATCTGCCAATGGAACTAGTCAAATTTGACTTGGTAAGATTTCTTAAAGTAAGATGAAAAATCTAACCTGTTTTTAGATGAAATAATTCCAAAATAAGATTGGGGAACTTATTATGCGAGATCTTCCTCCAGGCGCAGAGCGCGGAAGCGCTGTCGTTGTTGCTCCGGGGTGCGCCCCACACGCTGGAGGACGGCCTGGCGGAGGTCAGTAGGCCAGCCGGCTGTCGGCGGGGAGCTGTAGCGCGGCCAGCTGTGCCTCGCCCTTTAGCAGGGGGAGGAGATGCGCCGCGCGCTGTTCCACTGGCCAGCCCCAGGCCTCTGCTGCCTGCTCAAAGAGCGCGAGGAAGGCCTCAGGGTCGTCGTGTGGGCCCATCTTCTTTAGGGTGAGGTGGGGAGGCCCCGCGGCGGTGGAGGTGGTGGATCCCGCCGATGCGAGTAGGTGCCGGAACGCTTGGCGATCTTCCTGCTGTGCCAGCACCAGGGCCTCAAACCTTTGCTCCTGCTCCTTCCGGAGGGCGACCAGCGCCTGGTGCTGGCTCTGTTGGGCCGTGGTGAGGGCATGGATCAAGTCCTGGAAGGGGGAGGACTCCATGGGGCTATTCTCCTCCGTGCTCCGAGTCCCGGGTTTCAGCACCACTGTAGAGTTCAGAGCGGGTGGGTGGAGCACAGAAGTAAGGCAGGCCAGAACTGAGTTCCAAAAACTCTTTTTATTTTCAGCTTTTCAGCTTCAAACACTCTCCCAGCCATACACGCACACACACACACAAGTCTTCTGGTTGGGGAGAGAGCGCCCTTCCTCTGCTCTCTCTCTCCTTTTATAGGGCGCGGTCACTGGGGAAGACACACAAACACAGGTTAACTAACATCAGGTGCGGTGATTCTGCCACTTACCTTCCCTGACTCCACCCTCCATTCACAGACCGACGCTTGACCATGCCCCTGCTGCCACAGCCACCTAGCGCTATATTTGTTTGAATTGTCCTATATCGCCACGGTAAGTGGATTTATTATTTGAGTTTCATACTGTGTTTTGGTGTGCACCTGCTATTGTGTTGTGCCTTTTTTGTTGTTGTTGTTCACTGGGGTAGCCTGCTAGGTGCGTTTGCATGCTGTGCAGGCCTCGGCAGTGTTCCCGTGCCACACCCTATACCCCTGTCTGCAGCTGGTGGGGCTAGTGTGCGCCCACTAAGTACATTCATGCGCTGGTGCAGGCCATCATAATACTGTGTGCTGTGTTTTTCCTGTTTCCATCAGGTGCATCCAGGTGCAGGCCGTGACAGTGCTCCCCAGCGACGCCCTTCTCTGCCATGCCCTATACCCCTGTTCGCAGCTGGTGGGGCTAGTGTGCGCCCACTAAGTACATTCATGCGCTGGTGCAGGCCATCATAATACTATGGGCTGTGCTTTTCCTATTTTCATCAGGTGCATTCAGGTGCAGGCTGCAACAGTGCTCCTCTGCAATGCCCTCCTCTGCCACACCCTATACCCCTGTTCGCAGCTGGTGGGGCTAGTGTGCGCCTGCTAAGTGCATTCGTGCGCTGGTGCGGGCCACCATCGTGATCCTGTGGCATACCCTATACCACTGTTCACAGCCGGTGGGGCTAGTGTGCGCCTGCTAAGTGCGTTCGCGCGCTAGTGCGGGCTACCATAATACCTTGGTGGACTACTCGAGGAGGACTCCAGACTTCAGACTGCCTAGGCCTCTGTGTGGCTACAATGGCTTCCCACTACTGCAGGATTTGCAGGGCCTCAATGAGTTCCAGAGATGGGCACAGGGAGTGTCCAATGTGCCTTGGAGCTGGCCACGTGCTGAAGGATGTGGACAACCCCTGCAGCGCGGCCTGTGACCTCTCCAGGGGGGAAAGACAGCGCCGGGCCAGCCAGGTGGGCGGCCATGTGCGCGAGAGCCAGAGAGAGAGGCTACACTCCCCCGACCAGCTGTCCCTCTCCAGTAAGCACAAATGCAAGCATTCAAGTGACCGGCAGCGGGAGTCCCCCCACAGGCCTGCCCGAGGAGAGGCGCCCAGACCTGCTAAGCGCCCTGCCTCAGCTACGGTGACGGAGAGTGGTAATGCGGAGTCGCTCCAGATCCTCTTGGTTCTCCAGGCTCTGTCACAGAGGATGGACAGGCTGGAAGGTCACCAGGGCTTGTCATCTACTCCCCTGACCCCGGGCCAGGGGGTACCCTCTCATCCAGGCCTGAGAGCTATGGTGAGGAGGATGGGTGGGGCGATGTGGATGTGCTAGCCCTCTACGCTCCCCACACAGCGATGGACAACACAACAGGTAGGGATGGCCTCGGGGGAGACCTGCATTCTGGCTCTGCAGAGCCGGCTGACGGCTCCACAGGGATGGAAGAGGCTCCTGTCAGCTCCCTGGTTTCACGGGTGCTGAGCGCTGCCAAGGTCCTGGGCCTTCAGGCGCCTGCACCTGCCCCGGCTCCTTTGGGAGGAGTTTGGGAGGGCGTCTCTTGCGCTACCCCACCACCTCCTATACCTGTGGCGGATGATTACGCAGCAATGCTCAAGTCAACATGGGGTAAGTCGTCGCAACACCCCCGGTTTCATGAAGACTGCCGCCAGCTGGCAACAGCTGGTTACCCGGTTGAGACTGGACTGGGGGACATGCCACCAGTTGAGCCATCAGTGGCCACATTAACATCCCTGGGCCTTGCCCGTGTATCCCCCAATTCACTTTGCCCTCGTAAGGAGTGCGCCAAGACGGACCGCCTGGCCACTCGGTCTTTTAATGCATCGGCACGAGTGGCCTGAATGGGTAACACTCTAGCCATCACCCTGGCAGCTCTACGGAAGACACTGAACCCAGATGATCAGGATGCCAGGGCTCTGGTGGACGCAGCTCTTTCTTCTCACTCCCAGCTGACACAAGATGTGGGGGGCGCTATGGCCTCTGCGGTGCTGTGCCGCAGACAGGTTTGGCTGGCGCAAACCTCCCTGCCGGAAGCCATCAAGCAGGAGCTGCTGAGCCTCCCCGTGGCACCTGGGCATCCCACGATCCCAGGAGGTGCTTGATCGCGCTGAGTGCACTGCGGTATCTAGGGAAGCTGTCCAGCGTGTGTGCTGTTAGTCGGCTTCAACTGCCAGACGGGCGCCTATGGATAGGTATAGGCTGCGGCAGCCCACCCGACCTCCGCCGACAGGCAACGACCTGGTGGCCCCATGGGACTGGCGATTTCGTGCACCCAACTGAAGTACGGCCCCAAATCCCCGATCCAGGGGAAGAAGAGGACTGCAGCGGGGCACAGGCAGGGGTGCAGGCCGTGGCGGCGGTCCTGCATAGGAGTCTTGGGTCGCTCGTCGATTGTCCTTCCCAGCTGTCACGGACCTCCTGGAAGGGGATTGCACCAGACCATTGGGTCATGACTACGGTGGCTCGAGGCTACCGATTGCAATTTCAATGGTGACCCCCCCCCTACATTTTCAGGGGGCAGGGCAACATCATGGCTTTGATGTCTGTACTCATTAAGGAGGTTCAAGAGTTACTTCTAAAAGGGGCCATCTCAGAAGTACCGCCGAGCGTACAGCTCACTGGGTTCTACTCCAAGTAGTTTATTGTTCCCAAAAAAGACGGCGGTCATCGGCCTGTTCTTGACCTCAGGCCCTTGAACCGATATCTCAAGGTGCTGCCTTTCAAGATGGTCCACACAAGAGTGGTGATGCAGTCCATCCGGCAGGGGGAGTGGTTCACATCTCTGGACCTAAAGGATGCATATTTCCATGTCACAATCTGCCCAGAACACAGGCCCTTCCTGCGCTTTGCCTTCCAGGGTAGGGTGTTCCAGTTCCTTCCTTTTGGCCTTTCCCTGGCCCCAAGGGTTTTTTACTCCCATGGTGTCAGCCACGCTGTTCCCCCTCCAGGCTCGAGGTCTGAAAATCTTACCCTACCTGGACGATTGGCTCATCTGCGCCCCCTCCCGAGAGCAGGTAGTGCGCGACACAGACACAGTTCTGGCCCACATCCAATCCTTGGGCTTCACTGTCAACCACAAGAAGAGCAACCTGCAACCCCGCCAACAGGTGGAATTCCTTGGCATCTTCCTCGACTCAGTCGGCATGATGGTGTCTCTCACTCCACGGAGAGTGGACAGCTTGACCGAAATGCTGAAGTATTTCCGCTTGGGCTCTTGGCCTGCTGAGGGCATGCCTCCTGCAGTGCTGGTTCAACACTTTCCATCTCCATCCGAAGGACGGCAGGCAGGTGAGGCTGCATGTGTCTCGGGCTTGCATCCAAGCTCTACGTCCTTGGAGGGACCAGGAGTTCCTGCTCCGAGGTGTCCCACTGGGGGGCCTTCCCCACAGGAGACAGGAGTCCCTTAGGACTGCTTTTCTCTTGGTACTCTGTTCAGCAAAGTGAGTCGGAGAGCTCTGTGCTCTCTCCATTAGCAACGACTGTCTAAGGTGGCAGGCAAGAGGCACTGGCGTGTCGCTTTGGCCAAATCCAGCTTTTCTGCCAAAGGTTCTTAATCAGCAGTCCATCAACCAGGTTCTGGAGGTGTCCCAATTCCAGCCTTCCTCTGCTTCGCAGGCAGAGCAGGACAAGTTGCTCACTTTGTGCCCAGTCAGGGCCTTGAGGGCTTATCTGGCCCATACACAGTCCTTGAGGAGAACGCGCTCTCAACTTTTTGTCTGTTATGGGGCGGCGAAGCGTGGGCTGCTGCTTTCCAAACAGAGGCTGTCTCATTGGCTGGTGGAGGTTATTTCCCATGCTCACAGGGCTCAGGGGATACCGGTCTCTTCGGGTACGAGGGCTCACTCTACCAGAAGTGTAGCTACATCTTGGGCTGCCCTTAGGGGTGTAGCAGCAGGTGATATCTGTGCAGCGGCTTCATGAGCTACGCCATGCACTTTTACCAGATTTTACAGGGTGGACATAACTAGCCCAGCTCTGGTCAGCGACGACGCCCTCATGTCCGTGACTGAACGAGGTTCTAATGATTAATTCTGGGTTCCTCACGACTCTTTTGGTATGTGTCATCCCTTTTTTAGACTGTAGTGACGGTCAGAGCGAGGTCGAAACAGATCGTAAGTTATGAAGGTAACTATGGACCTGTGAGACAGAGGGATGACCGTCACTATCCTTGTCACTCAGACCATCCTGAGGCACTCAAGGTAGGAGACTGAACCGGGAGCAATCTTTGCTATTTATAATGCGAGTCGTTCTGCTTCCGGAGGTCATGGACATGACTTTGTTGACATATGGTCTTGGTGATAGGCAGAACGAAGGTGATCATTCCTTTTTTAGACCGTAGTGACGGTCATCCCTCGGTCTCACAGATCCATAGTTACCTTCGTAACTTACGATAACCAGAGAACCTGGTGGAAGCCAGAGAACCCAGAGGCTACCAGACAATCTGGAGGAAACCAGAGAACCCAGAAGAAACTAAAGAACCCAGAGGAAACCTATGCAGCCATGAGTAGGAGAACAGGCATAGAAAGTTTACACAGATAGAAACCCAAAAAATGCTGCCTGTAAGTTTTGTTCTTGTTATGACCCGTTGAACAAAATCATGCTGAATGTTATGATATATTGTATCACTGATTATCACACATGCCTCGTAGTAAAAGATCAGTAAATGAAATGATATTACAGATATAACACACCTTGATATGAATAGAAATTATACAAAATGTGGGAACAGGAAGTTGTGTGAACTGCAAGGTTTGCAAAGTTGTAAGAATCTGACAGGAAGAGGAAGTTACAGTTTCAGTGGTTCATGCTTTATGGAGTGAAGTCAAATCACACTCGCGTTGTCATGGATGAGCTTGGTAAGTAACTTGTCTTTTTATTTCTTTTTTTTTCCTTTTCAATGTTAATTTCTCATTTTAGATTTAGATAATGGAATTCTTTATGAGCTTGAGTCTTTATCATCACAATCACGATGTGTATAATTACTTGTGTTCACGTGAAGTGTGTTGAACAAATATTGTCATGTCTCGTTGTTTGCATTTCTACTGTATGTTGTGCCAAAATAAGTGTTATTGGAAATTTTTGAATAAGAATTTGAGCAGCATTTGGATTGAGTCTTCATACTTTCGCGTCGCTAAGTCTGTAAATGTTTGGAAGTTTACAGAGATGCCGTATACACTCAGGCAAAGGGGCTGTTGGAAGAGTTTGAGTTTTATTAGGTGGTCTTAGAGCTGAAAGAATATAGAGACAAGAACAAAAAAACCAAATATAAAAACCCCACACACGATGGCAAATAAATGAGGAAAATTACAACACCAGAGATCTAAATCTTTCTCCATAGCAGGTCAAATGATGCATTTGGAGGTGAACTCAGATCAGTTAATCAGTTCGAGAAATGATTCATGAAACGCTAATATGATGTCAGTGAAGTGAAAAACTCACAATATGTTTCAATTCACTTTTCAAACTTCCCTAACATATTAATATTTTAATAACAAACCCATGACCTTTGATGTTTTCTGCTGCACTTGCAGTGGTTGAAGGTTTTATGATTCAGTGTCAGCCAGTGTGGATGGTGTCTAGTCCTAGTGTTGTTGCTGTCTCTTTATAGTCTCCTGCTCTAATGTTTAGTGTTTTTTTTTTAATTTATTTAAAACTTGCCTGCGACCCTGTAGAACAGGATAAAGCGGCTAGAGATAATGAGATGAGATGAGATGAGATTTCCAATTTGGCTTCAAAGAACAACTGATCAATTGATAAATGGTTCTCAAAACATCTTGCCGAAGGACTATAGTTGAAAATTAGCCTGCTGGCTAACACTGGCACATTTACAGAAATGTTGATTAATTTGTGCTGTCCTTAGAAATAAATAAATGAAATGAAATGAAATGAAATAACTTGAACGTTAACCAACATATGGTGTGTAAATTTCCGTTCTTTTCTCAGTGGTTGAGTCGTAGAGATGGTAGGATGCCACTTTTACCTTTGTGATACTGATACTCACACGCTAAGCATCAGCCGATGCTGATATCCATCTGAAAGATTTTTTCTTTCAAAACTGTAAAAAAAAAAATTATTTAAAATTTTTTTAAACTGAAGCACGGGGGAAAATAGCTATAAACATGACTTACACAAACCAGCAGCTATGATACAAAAATCACACATTTACATGAAAATATGAATAAATATATAGAAATATACAGCCATGGGAAGCCTTCAAGAAGCAGCCTTGGGCCCAAAGGGTCGCTGGTTCGATTCCCAGGCTTTGCAGGAAAAATCTGAGGGGAGTTGAGTGAATGATTAATGAACATTGCAAATATATATACTGTAGTATGTGTGATTTATACTGTATCTAACATTTATTCCATGAAATCGAGTCGTACATGAGCTGATAGCCGACGAGGCGCAGAGCACCGAGTTGTCTATAATCCATGTATGACGAGATTGAGTGGAATAACTGTTTTATTCTCTCCACATTCACTGGATTTTGAGAAACAGAGCATTTTTATTTTTATTTTTTGCAAATTCGATAAATAAAAACTTTATACAAAACGTCCGACAAAATCATTTCTGCTTAGAATGTAAACAAACCGATGAAATGACAGGGGCAATGTGTGAAAAATGCGTTAAGAATAATAATTCTTGAAAAATAAAAAAAGACATGTTCTTACCATCAAATACTTTCATTCCATTTATTATTTTGTTGCTTTTTGTTTGTATTTTTGGGGGTTTTGTTTTCGAGTAGAGTTTTTATTTCATCCTCGGTTGCTTCAGCAACATGCTCTGCCATTTTGTTTTTCTCTACTCACAGTATATGAGCTGATAGCCGAGTAGTAGAGTAGCTACTCAGAGCACGCGATTGCTCATATCCAGTGAATGTGGATGGAATAAATACTGTACAAAATATAAGGCCATGGGCAGCCATGGCCTGAAGGTTTGAGAAGCAGTCTTGGGCCCAAATGGTTGCTGGTTCGATTCCCAGGACTTGCAGGAAGAATGTGAGGGGAGTTGAGTGAATGATTAATGAATAGCACTTTCCCCTCCCTCTGTATCAGGGCTGAAGTCAAGTCAAGTTTATTTATATAGCACTTTTAACAATAAACATTGTCGAAAAGCAGCTCCACAGAATTCGACCGACCCAAAACATGAGCCAACTCTATCCCCAATCTATCCCCAACGAGCACGCCCGCGGCGACGGCGGCAAGGAAAACCCCCCTCAGATGACACGAGGAAGAAACCTCGAGAGGAACCAGACCCAAAAGGGAACCCATCCTCATCTGGGCAACAACAGACAACATGACCACAACACCAACAGTCCCAACAAAGTCAGCTTCGTTGATGCAACAAACCCCCCACCAACGGAAACCCGAGTCCAAAACCGTTCACGACAACCACAGTCCTAAAGTCAGCAAGTCAACTGCAGTCCCCAGCCACAAAAACACCACTGCAAGAGTCTGAAGTGCCCTTGACCAAGACACCTAACCCTCAACTGCTCCCCGGGTGCTGTAGCATACTGTAGCTACCCACTGCTCTGGGTTTGTGTGTGTGTTCATTGCTTCAGATGGGTTAAATCCAGAGGATGAATTTCGCTGTGCTTGAGTGTGCATGTACATACGACAGAATAAAGTCTTCTCAGTAGAATAAACTATACATATAATAAAATTCAATCCTAAACAAAATACAATTCAAATATTTACAATTCTAAACCCAGATCTTTCTTGTCTTTTCCTTTCCAAGATTTCTCCAATGTCCAAACCACGATTATTTTTTTTGTACTGGTGCTATCTTTACTCAGTATTGCACTTGAAATTATGCTCCAGGAAGCTTTGAGCTTCTATTTGAGAGATGAATATTACAAAATCTGAGATTGTGTAAAAATTAGCAGCTCTCAAAAGATTTACACGAGGCTTTACAGATCAGATTTGGAGCAATGAATCGGCTTTTATTTTAATTTTATTTGCTCGAAGCCATCGAACTATGAACAAAGTCGTCTCTGCGCTTCGGATGTCCACGTACACTTGAAGTTGTGCAGTATCACTTCTTCTCATTTGATGTCTTGCTGCACTGATTGTGCAACATCTTCTTGTGATGTTTCATGCACTTCCTGTTTGTATCATCGATGGAACATGTGTGACCTTTGCTTCAGTGATGATTTTCTGTATCGTGGTTAGTGTTGCAGAAAGTGGTAGAATTTTTGTACGTGGTGAATATAAGGCTTTAGCTGTCGTTATAATCACCCGCATAACCTATTGGTCAGTTTTACCTGCTTACTTTTTCTTCTGATAAACTCCCAGGACAACATCAGTGATGCAAACCGTGCAACTTGATGTAACTGGTTTGGCTTTCAAGGCTAACGTTAAATTCACACATTACTCAAGAATGATCACACCCACACACACGCGCACACGCCACATATAAATGTAGACTCTGAAAAGTGAATATGGCCTTATGTAGCATTTCTGTGTTGGTCCATGTTACTACAATATGTTTGTGAATGTACTGTAGGTATTTCTATTTAATGAGTTTAACATAAAGCTATAATTATTGACCTGATTAGTTGTTATTGTTGTTGAACTTACATATTTCACTTCAGTGGAAATTCTGCCGTTAATTTAAAAAAGTTGATGTAAGAATCTTTTTATTATTATTATTATTATTATTATTATTATTATTATTATTATTTTAGCTCCAAACCTCCAAAAACATAAATACTTGACAACCAGAGGTGGACAAACTACCCAAGTTCGTTACTTAAGTCAAAGTACAGATCCCGCTGGTCAAATGTGACTCTGATACAAGTGAAAGTTCTCCAGTCAAATTTTTTACTTAAGTTAAAGTACTGAAGTACTCGCTTTTAAAAATACTTAAGTATTAAAAGTACATTTTCTGTCAACGCATGGTTGTATTATTGCCACAGCGCTTACAAAACCTAACGCCGTTACCAAAGACAGAAATGTGAATTCACAAAATGAACACATGCTGTGCATCATGGTGGTTTAACGTTAAGCTAGCTAGTCAGTGAAACTCCACCTGACGCTAGCAAACTCTTTTCAAACTCGAAATCATATTGGGTAGCTAACGTTACTAGAAAAGAAAGATTTCTACATTTTGTTTATTTGGCAAGATTATGCTAAAGCATATTTCTCAAAGGACTTCAGATAAGTTAACATTATTCATGTTAGCGTAACTCCATTTTTACATGCTAACTAACAGCATCCAAGTTAACTAGCTATGTGTTAATGTTGGTCGTGGACAAGGCGATGGCAACTTGGCGGGCAAATCCATAGAAAATCATTTGACTAACCAGACTGCATAACGATTGCAATGTTATCGCTAGCTCTAAAAGCACAGACAACTTCGTTGCAAGCTTTCTCTTGGAATGAAACATTTACAGACCTCAATATGCTTCCGCAGGTTGGATGTTAAGTTTTTGTAGGCCGTGATGTGGTTCGTTTTCGGCAAACAAAGCAAACATTTAAAGCGAAATGAATCTTTAATCCTTTCAGAAAACTAAAATATGGGTTCTAGCTATAGAACCGTGGGTGCGTGCATTCTCCAGAAGAACCGCCTCCTTCCATTCTGCCATCAACTGATCGTGTTAAATAACGCTGCTGAGAAATCATTGAACTTGATTTTATCCAGTCTATAGACGTGACGTGACCCTAGTGATTACTGATCGGCTGTCTCAGTGTCACCTGCGAAAAAACCAATCACGTTTTAGAAAAGAAAAAAACATCCACTTTCAAAGCTGCTTCATAGTAACGAGTAACGAGGACCTTGATAGAAATGTAGTGGAGTGAAAAGTACAATATTTGTCTTTCAAATGTAGTGAAGTTAAAGTCATAAGTTTCCCAAAAAAATACTCAAGTAAAGTACAGATACTCAAAAAGTGTACTTAAGTACAGAACTCAAGTAAACGTACTTCGTTACTGTCCACCCCTGTTGACAACATAATGACTCTAAAAGTGTCGTCCTATTCTCACGCTGTCACTCACCATAAAAATAACAAGTAATAACATATTGTAACTATAACATATAGGCCCTAGTAATTAATTTGCACTAGCATTAATTTGCGCTAGCGGCGCTGGCACAAATTGTTTCACTCAGGATCTTTCTAATTTATTCTCCTTAGTATTATTATTATTCTCCTAATGTTTTTAGGACGTTATTTCTCCCTCAGCTTTCAACCAATCATCACCAAATTTCACATAAAGTTACACATACCTCTGGGCTGAATTACGTCGCCATGACTTTTGGTGCTGATCTGGATCACTGATCCGGAATGATCCATGAAAAACAGACTTTTTTCAATCACTTATAACTGTCAATTTTCATGATTTTTTCAAACATTTTTTTTTAAAAATCTTGTTCAGGGCAGCAGGGTACAACTTTTCCTTGACCTTCAACTGACAAAGGTCAGCTAGCGCAAATTACTGTGACTTTAGTCCCAGTAATGTGATCTAGTTGCATTTCTTAGTTGAATTACATTTTAAATATAGTATAATTATACATGTAATACATAACCGAAAACTAATATATCGTTCAGATTGAACAGATAATGCGTCCTAAACAAGTACGAATAGAGAACTGAAAAACAGGCGGAGTTTTATATACATATATACATTCACCACTCAAAGATAAACTTCACATCTTCACACCACCATGTAATATCTTACATATATTACACAGACCCGAGTGTTTTACTGGGAAATACACCACTCGTGTTTTTCATACGAGCTCCATCCGAGACATGGAGAACCAAAACCGGGACATAAATCTCTATCTGTTACTTGTGAGGAAATCGATGATAAATTTTGTTTTGATAAATTTGGGGACTTTTTGTTTGTGAATGTATTGATATAATACAAAAAAAATCACACGCTGGCTTGAAGATATGAAGTTTATCTTCTCGTGCTGAAAAACTCATGGTTCTGAGTGACATACAGTACTGTGCAAAAGTCTTAGCCCCCCTATTGTTTTTTCATCCAAACTTTGCTATAGATTTCTATTTTATGACTTCTACATTATCGAGTCACAACATTACAAAAACATTTTAGAGTTCCAAACATTCGTTCATTTTCCAGCACAAAATTAAATGTTACAGAAAAAAAAGTTTGTAATATGTCTGAGCAGCATATTCCATAAGAGAGCACATTTTTCACAGATTAAAAAAGAAAACATAATGAAGGCTACTGGTGCAAAAGTTTTGGTGCAAAATGAAGAAGTGAGTGTGACAAAGTGTCCAGAAGAACTGTGGCTGGTTCTCAAAGATTCTCAGTAAGACCTACAGCTCATTTCCACATAAAACTGCACTCACTGGACTTCAGACTACTAATTTTTTTTTTTTAAAGCAAAGGGTCATTTCACACCAAATACTGACTTTGTTTCATTTATTATGGCTCACTGATTATTCGTTATAGTATTTTTTAAATGTTGAAATATTCATTTCATTGTTTTTAAGCCTTTTTGGTCTCCAGCATTGCTTTACATGTGCCTAAGACTTCTGCACAGGACTGTATTTCACTAGACGCATGTTGTCAAAATGGTGAACCGGTTCAAAATTAAAATTCTTTAGATTAACTTGCATATTTTTATTTTTTTTGGATGTGTCCAAGTAATATAAAAAACATTACATGGTGGCACAAAGATATGAAGTTGATCTTCGTGTGTTGAAAATATTTACATTCATTTGGTTCACTCACTTGTGAATATTTGCATTCACTATTTGAAGATAAACTTCATATCTTCACACAACCATCTAGGGTAAGTCAAAAAGTTCTAAGACAGATGTTATAATTTCAAAAGGTGTTTAAGACGTCCCACAGAATTCTACAAAGAAGGAATTCTCCAATGGAAGCATCACTTGCAGAAGTGTTTACGGTAGACTTAAATGAAGGATATGTAGAGAAATAGCTTTGTTATTTTCATAAATAAAGATTTTTTTCAATTTGTCTTAGAATTTTTTGACTTACCCTCATATATATATATATATATATATATATATATATATATATATATATATATATATATATATATATATATATATACTACCGTTCAAAAGTTTGGGGTCACCCAGACAATTTTGTGTTTTCCATGAAAAGTCACACTTTTATTTACCACCATAAGTTGTAAAATGAATAGAAAATATAGTCAAGACATTTTTCTGGCCATTTTGAGCATTTAATCGACCCCACAAATGTGATGCTCCAGAAACTCAATCTGCTCAAAGGAAGGTCAGTTTTATAGCTTCTCTAAAGAGCTCAACTGTTTTCAGCTGTGCTAACATGATTGTACAAGGGTTTTCTAATCATCCATTAGCCTTCTGAGGCAATGAGCAAACACATTGTACCATTAGAACACTGGAGTGATACACTGTAAAAAAAAGGTGACCATCTCAACTTAAATTTTCTAGGCAACATGATGCAAGAGAATTTTGTGCTGAGATGGTCAACAACAAAAGGTAAGTTGGTTGAACTCAAATTTAAACACGAAAATCCTTCTTAAGTCAACAAAGATCCTTGTTAAGTCAACAAGGATTTCTGAGTTGAAATTTGAGTTCAACCAACGTACTATTTGTTGTTTACAATCTCAACTCAAAATTCTCTTGCATCATGTTGCCTAGAAAATTCTAGTTTACTCAACCTGGTGCAACACTCGCAGTCTCAGTGCACAGCCCATGTTTAGCAGCTAGCAATTTTGCATTGAAATATGGAATTGTCACCAGAGCGCAATGTGGGAAACGATGAGTACTAATCCCATCAAGATTGGTGTTGCTACACTCTCCTACGATACATCTGTTAACCATTTTAATAATTATGTGATAACGTTGAAGAAATTTGCAGAAAACCACCAGGTCGTTTTCTCATAAACAAACCAGCGCTGACGTAGGATTCAGAGGGAGGCGTCCCGCAAATGACGTCACGAAAATCAATGTTTGCCAAGAAATCCAAATGGCAAGTTTTTTCAGAGGCGAACCAATTCGCCTCAAATGGCTTGATTTCAACTGAATCTTTCTGGTATTATCTTGCATGTGACGTCACAGCCGATCCAGATTGTAACAGACGCCATCTTGTCGGTCAAACGCCATACAGCACGTGTATATATGCGTCATTGGTTCTACCAACAAGGATACCAACATGCAGCGTTGCAACAGGTTGCAGCTAGTTCTATCAACAAGGATATCTTTGATATTTGGATGTTAAAATTCTTGATAGCTCAACATGATATCACAATGGGAGAAAGTGTATTAGGCCGACCTGGTTTAGTTGGTTGTAAGTGAAAATGACATTTCTGAGTCAAATGATATGTAAAATCTATGTTCAATCAACACCCGCCCGTAACATTTTTTACAGTGTAGTTGCTGGAAATGGGCCTCTATACACCTATGGAGATATTGCACCAAAAAAACAGACATTTGCAGCTAGAATAGTCATTTAGCACATTAGCAATGTATAGAGTGGATTTCTGATTAGTTTAAAGTGATCTTCATTGAAAAGAACAGTGCTTTTCTTTCAAAAATAAGGACATTTCAAAGTGACCCCAAACTTTTGAACGGTAGTGTATATATATATATATATATATATATATATATATATATATATATATATATATATATATATATATATATACACACACACACACACACACACACACACACACACACACCTTTTAGCCACTTTTTAATAACCAAAACTCATCAGTACACATGCAGTGAAGCATGAAAACGTGTGCATTTGGGTGAAGTGATTATATTTTACCAGGTCAGTGATTAGTTGACGTTTGAGTGAGCAACTGAAGAAAGTAAGCATGTTTAGTTTTGCATCACATTAGTGAAACATGCTTATTTCTGTTTTAGACTTCTCTTTTTCTCCTGGCACTATGAGGAAGTGAGCACTCGTAGTGTAAATTCCTCACAGGGCAACCACATTCAATGATACATTAAGTGAAACTGAGACTGTTTGGTTAGTTTCACATCTGTTGCTATGGGAACAGCATAAAAGCCTCCATCACTTCCTCTGGAAACAGCAACGATTACAATCATGACAACTGGACGTCTCCTGGAGAGTGTGTGTGTGTGTGTGTGTGTGTGTGTGTGTGTGTGTGTGTGTGTTAGTTATTGTTATCATTTCTATAGTAACAGCTTTTTCACGGGGATTTCTATGACAGACGAGCTACTGGATCCAAACCTAATGATAAACAGATAAAAAATGTGATATGGTGAGGTTTTTCTTTCTTTTTTGTAAGGAGATGTTTATGTCACATTTTAGTAAGGAGTCTCCACTCCAGTGTCACAGGTATAACAGTCAAAGATAAAGTCCTCATGTTAAAGTTTCTCATTAACATGACAAGATGTAGCTGATTAACTTCAAGACAGGAAACAGAAAGTCTTTAAGGGAATGACTGTTTATAGCTTCAATAATGAAACTGATTAAAGGAACTAACTTTGTTTCGTGGATAACATTTCCACAATAGAAAACGTAACGATAAACAGATAAAAGTGCTTCTTTAATTTAAAAAAAAAGGGAATAGTTGCCAAATTGCTGTGGTGTAAAGGTGATGATGCACGCAACGGGCAACCAGGTGAGACACGGGGCAACTAATTAGGGCAACAGACAATTGGCAACAACCAATCAGATAAGAGCAAATCTGTTGCCAGGGAGACAGACACCGCAAAGATGGAGACTGAAATATTTGCAGCTGTCGCTTCTTTTGTCTCGGCTTCAGCCTTTATTTATTTCACTCAAGTAAGTATCACTTCTGGAACAAAACTGAATAGATCCTTTAGTTGAAAGATAATTCGCCATTATTTTAACACTTATAAGTCACATTATTCTGTTAATAATAACACTTTTTAAATCTCTTTTTTTTAAATGTTGCTCGCTTCAATCACATATGCTATAACTAATAACTGACACATACATAAAAACATCGTTTAATTCTCATCTCAGCAAAAAGGAAAAAAAGACGTAGAGCAGGAGATGGCGGCTGCTGAGGAGGAAAAGGGCGTGGCAGAGCTCCTGAAAGGCTTTCTTTCTTTTTTACATTCCGAAGTTTGTACTGTTTCACCCTCAGGTTCCACAAGTAGTCGTGCATATTATCTGTATGTGAATTAGATCAGATGATAAGTTCGACAATCTTTATTACAACTCACAAAAAGAAAAAATCATCAGCTGCCCATCACTTTTAACTCGATGCAAGAGAGCTAATGTTATCGTGACATAGCTAGCGATAACTTTCAGCTAACTATGTTAGCAAAAACCACTGCTAATTCGCTAAATCACATTCAATCTCTATGGAGCGGTGGTTCGCTAACGGCATTTTGCTGAAAAAAAACCCCATTGATGTCTTAATTCCAACCTGAGCACAAAAAAATAGATGTCTGTTGGTTCAGCGTTTGATGAGGCAAATTCACCACTCTGGGTTTACGCACACAGAACAACTTACCACCATAAAAAAATGTCATTTCTCTTTCTTTTCTTCGCTCCACTGCCGGAGACGTCGCCATCTTTGTTGAAAATTTCAGAAGCTCTCACTCAGGTGGTCATGTGATTCACGGCTAGCGCTCTGATCATAGGCGCCAACTTCATGTCAACATTGGGGGGGTCAGAATTATGTTCTTGCACCGTGACGTCATGACGTCGGCAGTGTATGTAGTTGAATATCAAAGACTCAGTTGTAAGTCATTTTCATTCATTACTATTCACCATTGCAAGTGGGAAGCGCCCATTTTAATGATAACTTATTATGATGCATTAAAAAAATCTCATGACTTTAAACATTGTATGAAACACAATTTATTCAATAAACAAATTTAGTTTCATGCAATTTTCTTTGAGATGAATTCGGCAGACAACTGTACATGAATGTAGTTTCTGTTAAGAGTTAATGGATATGACAAAGTTAATTTTAATCTTACTTACAAACTTTAACAACACATCTCTTTCATGGCGACGGAAATTAACAAGTAGGCAGTGAGAAAATCATATTCATGAACATGAGAAAATCATATAATAGCCTAATAGCCCATCAGCCCTAAAACTTTGCAAAAACATCACTCCTTCTGTCACAAGCGCTGAACTCATTGGTAATTTTTTTCAAATCAATGTGGTCTGTATGTTCCTTGTGTGTGTAAAGAACAGCCAAGTAATTCAGTCTCGGGGCAGTCATGGTGCTCCGCAGGTAGGTCTTAAGTCTGCGCAAAGCACTAAAGGACGTGTAAATTTTGCGTAGTGCAACCTGTCAATCACTCACTGCCAACCATTGGAATATTGCAAGTGGAAAAGGGGGCGGGTCATGTCCGATCATAACATTTTAGGTGACGTTTCTATAGATTACTTATTTTGCATTCAAAGCTAGGCTATTATTTGTTTAGGTGGTTTCAATCGTCAGTTAACATGAGTTCATCTGTACTGTTTACTACTTTTTTCATTATTGGGGTGTTTTTGCCCCCCCAACTTTATCTTTGGGGGGTCAAAAAGGTCCGTGCCCCCCGCAGATGGCGCCAGTGGCTCTGATTGGATGATCTTAATAATAAAAAGTTGCCCAAACGATCAAAATCGTTCAGATAGAAATGATGTTGCCTGATCTCAATGGGAAAGTTTCGAAGCGTGATTGTCCAGCAACATCATTCAAAAAGTTGCCCCGTGCATCATCACCTTAAGAAGAATAAAACACTTCAGGACATGTTGTTAAAATAAAATAATCAACCTAAAAGTGACAAGTCAGGGGTTTTTTTTGCCCAGAAATGAGAATGGAGTTTAATTTCAGTCAGTTTTTAGTTTATTTCCTTTGAGTTTTTTTTATTTCATTTTGCTATTTTATTGCATGTAGATTTCATTTACATTTTCATTATTGATAATAACCATGTGATGTGTATGAGTGTGTGTGTGTTTAATTGTGAAACTTTGACCTTATTACATCGTTCTCACACCTTTTTCTGATAAATTACCAGAATCATGCAGCATGTCTCTCACTTTGTCTTTTTTATGAGTGTAAAATAAATTATTCTCTCCACATTCACTGGATATGAGCAATCGCGCACTCTGATTGGCTACTCTATTACTAGGTTATCAGCTCATATACCGTGAGTAGAGAAAAACAAAATGGCGGCGTATGTTACCGAAGCAACCAAGGACGAAATAAAAACTCAAAAACAAAACCCCAAAAAATAAAAAAAGCAACAAAATATGGAATAAAGGTATTTGATGGTAAGAATGTATCTTTTTTGTTTTTCAATAATAATAATAATAATAATAATAATTATTATTATTATTATTATTAATGCGTTTTTCACAAATTGCTCCTGTCATTTCGTCGGTTTGTTTACATTCTAAGTGGAAATGATTTTGTCAGACGTTTTGTATAAAGTTTCTATTTATCAAATTTGCAAAAAAATTAAAATAAAAATGCTCCGTTTCTCAAAATTCAGTGAATGTGGAGAGAATAAAACAGTTATTCCACTCGGTGCTACGCGCCTCGTCAGCTCTCAGCTCATGTACGACTCGATTTCATGGAATAACTGTTAAATATAAATGATGTATCTTTATATAAACAGATCTGCTTTTGGAGGAGTTGGCTACAAACTCCACGAAAAGTGACTCGGATAGAAAGCTCACCCTGAATGTGTCCGGACAGGTGAGATCAAATACACCTTGACACACACCCAAACATCCAGCATGACAAGTCATGAATAGAATTTGTATGTTATTACAAGGTTATTATAATGCTATTATAAGCTTAGCAACTCGGCGTGAAGTAGCAGGACATCATTCTCGTCTTTAACTTTCGTTCAGCCCTCCGGAATCGGTGTGACATCAGGACAAAGCGCTGGCAAAAATGTATACAGGTAAGACATCTTTTTAAACGCTGCTATTCATGTAAGGAATAAAACACTCACTGTAAAAAAATCCATTGTTTTACAGAAAAACACTGGCAGCTGTGGTTGCCAGAATAATCCTGTTAAAAATACAGTGAAATGTAAACAACATTACAGAATAACTTGTACATTTCACTGGGATTCCATGTACAATTAATGATAACTAAATGTACATTTTACAGGTATTCAATGTAAAATAATCAATACATAACTGTTAATTTTACGGATATTCATTGTACAATAAACAATGATCTACTAGACAGATATTTTTTGGGGGGCTTTTTTCACCTTTATTGGATAGGACAGTGTAGAGACAGGAAATGAGCTGGAGAGAGATCCGGAAATGACCTTGGGTTGGAATCGAACCCAGGTCCCCAGATTCATGGCGCCTTAGTCGACTGAGCCGCGACGGTAGCCATTTTTAAAATTTTTTTAACAGGGCAATGATGTAATTTTAACTATCACATTCTGTTTTAGTATTACAGTTTGTCTGTGTTTAAACTACAACAATTTGTGAATTCTACAAAAAAATGATCAATTCAACATATTCTTACAGTTGAATTCTTACAGTTTAATTCCGAGTTTTACAGTATATTGATGTAAATTACACACTGCTTCATTGTTTTTGTATTTACAGTTTTTTTATGTCATGATTTTACATAAATTCACTGTTAATTCTACAGACATTTTTTTACAGTGTGTGTGCTTTAACAGTGTGCTGTTATAGGAAAATAATCAACAACAGGGTTCCAGCACTATCACAGCATCGAGTGCTTTATTCCTCTTATACTACAGCAAGTTGCAACAAATTACAATATTTTTTAATCGAAGACACTGGATGCTGGAAAAGCCTTTAACTGAGTGGCATTTTTGTTTTAGAAAAATTCAGTTTCAAGAAGAACTTTATCACGTGGGTCAAACTGCTTTATTCTTCTCTCACTGCTTTTAATAGAAGTAATAACACTTACACATAACTGTTCCTTTCACACTGCTCCACTCGGCAAGGCTGTGATTTAAGACCGTTACTATTTGCTCGAGCGACTGAGCCGAGTTCGAGTCCTCAGTTAACTGGAATAACTCGATATGGCATTGAACAAAAAGGATATTTTTCGGTAGATGATTTGCTCCGATGTGATTCTAATTGATCTGCGTCCATCCCAGCTTCGCATTTAGTCACATATCTGAGTACAAACATGGGGTGCCACGGTGGTGCAGTGGAGTCGTTAGTGCTGTTGCCTCACAGCAAGAAAGTTCTGGGTTCGAATCTCATGGCCTTTCTGTGTGGAGTTTGCATGTTCTTCCTGTGTCTGCATGGGTTTCCTCTGGGCTCTCTGATTTCCTCCTACAGTTCAAAGACATGCAAATTAGGTAAAAATACCCAGTCAGTGCATACTTAGTGCCAGTCCCAAGCCCGGATAGATTGGGGAGGGTTGCGTCAGGAAGGGTATCTGGTGTAAAACTTATACCAACTCAAATATGCAGATCTGGGTACAAATGTAATTTTAGGAAAAAGAAAATTCTCTGTTTAAATGCAGCTGCTTCAGTTATGTCTGTGAAGGTTCTCAGTCATCCATGTCATCGTGATAGCATCTGTAGGAGCTAAAGAAGGCAACTGGACTTGCTTGAAATCCTTGAAAACGTTTCACCTCTCATCCGAAAGCCTTCTTCAGTTCGAACAGGACAACGTAGTGTACGTGATTCAATGCAGTGAGGAATGCACAGATCTGTATATTGGGGAAATGAAACAACAGCTTCAACACAGGAGAGCCAGTCCCTCAGGCCAGGACTCTGCAGTCTATAATAATAATAATAATAATAATACATTTTATTTAAAGGCGCCTTTCTAGCACCCAAGGACACCGTACAAACCATACATTACAATTACAAAAAAAACCCATTAAACAAGTTACAATTCAAAATTAAAAATTAGACAGTGCAGTGATTAAATTTGAAAAGCAAGTTTGAACAGGTGTGTTTTGAGTGAGGATTTGAAATGTGGAAGGGAATTGATATTTCTAAGTTCGGGAGGTAATGAGTTCCAAAGCCGGGGAGCAGAGCGGCTGAAAGCTCTGCTCCCCATGGTGGTGAGACGGGCGGAGGGGACAGTCAAGTGGATAGAAGAAGAAGATCTGAGGGAACGAGAGGGAGTGGCAACATGGAGGAGATCGGACAGATATGGGGGAGCGAGGTTGTGGATGGCCTTGAAAGTTAACAGAAGGATTTTGAATTCAATTCGAAACTTGACTGGGAGCCAGTGGAGCTGCTGCAAGATGGGCATGATGTGGTGGATGGAGGGAGTTCTGGTGATGATATGGGCAGCTGAATTCTGGACCAGTTGGATCTTATGGACAGATTTGTGAGGGAGACCAGAGAGGAGGGAGTTGCAGTAATCCAGACGAGAAGTGACGAGGCTGTGGACAAGAATAGCAGTGGCATGGGGAGTAAGGGAGGGGCGGAGACGGTTGATATTGCGTAAATGGAAATACGCAGACCGGGTAATGTTATTGATGTGGGATTGGAAGGAAAGAGTGCTGTCGAGGATGACACCCAGACTCTTAACCTGTGGGGAAGGGGAGACAGAGCAATTGTCAATATAAAGAGAGAAACTGTCAATTTTGGATAGTGACGATTTGGTGCCAATGAGGAGAACCTCAGTTTTGTCACTGTTTAGTTTGAGGAAGTTGGAGGAGAACCAGGTTTTTATTTCTGCTCGGCAGTCAGTAAGGGAGGAGGGTGGAAGGCTGGAAGTGGGTTTACTGGAGAGGTAGAGCTGGGTGTCATCCGCATAGCAGTGGAAACTGATGTTATATTTACGGAAGATGTTGCCAAGGGGAAGGAGATAAATGATGAAAAGGAGCTTGTTAGTTCGCCAATGCTAGTTAAAATACTAATGGAGTCACTGGAGGCTGGGTGTGAATGGTGTTAGCAGCCTAGAGGGTTGTTAGGGTGATCTGTGGGTCGTTGACGCTTTCGCTCTCTGCCATCATGTGAGTCATTGAAGTCAGCTGAGTCTTGGGCCCTGTCCACATGGCAATGGATTCAGGTGACTCCGATACAATTGCTTATCGTTTAGGCCTGGCGTCCACACGGCACCGCCGTTTTGGGTGCCCAAAACGCAATCTTTTTGAGAACGGGTTCCAGAGTGGAAAGATCTGGCAATGTTGCCGTTGTGAAGTCGTCTGGATGAGTAGAACGGATTTGTTTACGATGACGTCACAACCACATGACTGAGTGCTTCACGCCGGGTAGAAGTGTAACGAACTCGATGCGAGTTGTCAACAAATCCTATAACTTGGTTCATGAAACACGCTTACAAAATATTTTCACTGTGAATATTTATTGTGTAATGGTGCAAAGTGAGAGAGAGAGAGACTCTGCCCTTAGGGCAGAGTCAATCCCGCCAGCAAAAATAGGGAAAAAAAAAGGAGCGATCTCACCTCTTCAGATGTGGGTTTAAGTCCTACAATACATTCCTCAAAAAGGGCATAGAAGAAATTAATCCATCAACGTGTATCATTCAATTTATTCCGGACCATTAAAGACGCCGCCTTCCGCGTAGAATCATATGTCATCCTCGTCGCCATATTGGATAGGTCAAAGCGGAGAATAAAGATTCATGTGCTGCGTTTAACTGTACCAACAGGTTTACCATCCAAACGAGATCATATGGGATTACCTTTCACAGGTGAGAAACAACAAATTAATCCATCAACGTGTATCATTCAATTTATTCCGGACCATTAAAGACGCCGCCTTCCGCGTAGAATCATACGTCATCCTCGCTGCCATTTTAGAGAGGTCAAAGCGGAGAATAAAGATTAGCTGCGTTTAACTGTACCAACAGGTTTGCCGTCCAAACGAGATCACATGGGATTACCTTTCACAGGTGAGACTGGAAAAATACTTTTCATTGTATTTGGTCATTATAATGTAATTTTACGGACAGATTTTCCTGACTTTGTGGCTAATATGAAGTCTCGCGCATAATAGTTCATGCGCATGCGTCCTTACTTCTTCTATTGTTCTGGTGTCTCTGAAGGGACCGTCTTACAGTGCCCCTAGAGGTGTGGCATGTGTATTGCTTCGTTTTCAGCAAGCGTTGCGTTGCCATATGGACCTGATATTTTACTGATTGTTGCCCATTTGGACGCGATATATTTTTAAATAACATCTCGTTGCCGTTGTCGTGTGGATGTAGCCTTGGTGTGGATGTGTATTCAGTTTTCTGGGAAGTGTGCCAAGGACTGCATTGCAGATGGCTGATAAGTAGTGTCTCAGACCCCGTCCACACGTAGCCGGGTATCTGCTAAATTGAAGATATTTTTCTACGTTTTGGCCTGTCATCCACATGAAAACACATCAAAAACGAATATTTAAAAAAACTCCGGGCAAAGTGAAGATTTTTGAAAACTCCGTGTATGCCTTTTCGTGTAGACAGAGATAACCGGAGTTTTGCGTTTTAGAACGTCACAGTCTGCGCCAAAAAAATGACAACAAATCTGCCCTGACGTCAAACGTGCGACCTTTGTTTACTGCAGAAGCCAGATTAAGCGGCGATCCACGCGGTACCGAACCGACCCATTTCAGAGCTGACTCCCGACAGGGCACGCACATATCCCCCGACTGTTGACGAGTGCAGTCGCGATTGAAGCGACACGTAACAACTTAATAGCTTTGTGATTGGCTATTGGATATAGTTACTGTTAAATCCAACACTTGAAGATGCTACAGGCTGAATTACAAATGACACAACATGGAATATGTAGCGCACTATCTAGGCTGCATGAGCTATTATTTCCAACCTTAAATAGTGCACTTATATAGGGGAGTTAAAGCGATTTGGAATTCAGCCACACAACTTGAGCAGAGTGGCTTTCCAGCCCACTGTGTCTATGGATAAAGCTTCAGTCTATGGAATTACAGTATATACCTGCATTAGGTGCTACCAACACGTATTTCACGCGCTAGAAATTGTGTTTAATGATGTCACGTGTTATATGCGAAAGATATGATTGGCTATTGCTAGCGACTCTCGCCGATCAGTCTGGCTCCCGATTAGTTTTTCGAATCGGCTGTGAGATGAGTCGGTACCATCGAAAACTAGTCTTTACGCCTGACTCGCGACTTCAGTTGGCTCGGTACGCTGAAAATCGGCGTAGTGTGCGGCTAGCTAAAGAGTAATGGATCGGAGTAGTGCCTTGAAAGCGTTAATTATTGTGCAGGTGCTATTTACATATTTAATTTTAGAAGCCCAACTACTGCTCCAAGAGCACAGGCGATGTGATTAGGTGGTAGGATTTGGGGAAATAGCCATCTACAGGTTTGGAATGCTTATGAATGTGATTGAAAACGCAGATGTTCGGTTATGTGTGGAAGGGATTTTTTTCGAAGACGAAGTGGTGTGGATAAAACATTTTTATAAACGGAGGGGGGGAAAATGTTCGGTTTTAAAAATACCCGGCTACGTGTGTACATGGCATAAGACCATCTCCTCTGTTCAGTGATGGTCGTTCAATAACAAAGGACGCTTGTTTCAGGACTGCAATGTATGCATGCATTCTAGCCAGAGAAGACCAGTGGTTTGAAAGAGGAGTAAAAGAAGCCATCTTCGTCAACCTGGAATGACCATCACTGAACAGAGGAGGTGGTCTGAGACACTACTTATCAGCCACCTACAATGCAGTCCTTGGCACACTTCCCAGAAAACTGAATACACATCCACACCAAGACTCAGCTGACTTCAATGACTCACTTGATGGCAGAGAGCGAAAGCGTCAACAACCCACAGATCACCCTAACGACCCTCTAGGCTGCTAACACCATTCACACCCAGCCTCTAGTGACTCCATTAGTATTTTAACTAGCATTGGCGAACTAACAAGCCTCACCTGCTCTTTAGATTAGATTCATTATTATCAGTAATGCAGCTAAAATAAAGATTGGTGTAACTCTGATGATGAGAAGGTTGTTTTCTGTGTAGCTTTTGGAGGCAGAACAAATTCAAGAGTATTTGAGATGTTTGTGCGACTTGATTGTATGAAGCTATAGTGAAACTGGGACATCACATCATGACAAGATATTATTTTAAGTCTGTGAAGGTTCTCAGTCATCCAGATTGTCATAAACCGTAGGTGCTAAAAAAGGCAACTGGACTTGCTTGAAATCCTTGAAGACATTTCACCTCTCATCCGAAAGGCTTCTTCAATCCTGTCCGACTATTGGGGAGTTCCAGGTATTTATCCTCTAGTGGACCAAAAGCAACCCTAAAGAGACTCATTGAGATCACGTGGGTCGTTGACCCTCTCAGTCATCCTGTAGGTGTTGGGGTCATTGGTGGCGCATTTCCCAGAAAACTGAATACACATCCACACCAAGGCTACATCCACACGACAACGGCAACGAGATGTTATTTAAAAATATATCGTGTCCAAATGGGCAACGATCAGTAAAATATCAGGTCCATATGGCAACGCAACGCTTGCTGAAAACGATGCAATACACATACCACACCTCTAGGGGCGCTGTAAGACGGTCCCTTCGGAGACACTAGAACAATAGAAGAAGTAAGGACGCATGCGCATAAACTATTATGCGCGAGACTTCATATTAGCCACAAAGTCAGGAAAATCTGTTCGTAAAATTACATTATAATGACCAAATACAATGAAAAGTATTTTTCCAGTCTCACCTGTGAAAGGTAATCCCATGTGATCTCGTTTGGACGGTAAACCTGTTGGTACAGTTAAACGCAGCACATGAATGAGGCATCTTTATTCTCCGCTTTGACCTATCCAATATGGCGGCGAGGATGACGTATGATTCTACGCGGAAGGCGGCGTCTTTAATGGTCCGGAATAAATTGAATGCTACACGTTGATGGATTAATTTGTTGTTCTACGCCCTTTTTGAGGAATGTATTGTAGGACTTAAACCAACATCTGAAGAGGTGAGATCGCTCCTTTTTTTCCCTATTTTTGCTGGCGGGATTGACTCTGCCCTAAGGGCTATTTTCTCTCTCTCTCTCTCTCTCTCTCTCACTTTGCACCATTACACAATAAATATTCACAGTGAAAATATTTTGTAAGCGCGTTTCATGAACCAAGTTATAGGATTTGTTGACAACTCGCATCGAGTTCGTTACACTTCTACCCGGTGTGAAGCACTGACAGTCATGTGGTTGTGACGTCATCGTAAACAAATCCGTTCTACTCATCCAGACGACTTCGCAACGGCAATGTTGCCAGATCTTTCCACTCTGGAACCAGTTCTCAAAAAGATTGCGTTTTGGGCACCCAAAACGCCGGTGCCGTGTGGACGCCAGGCCTAAACGATAAGCAATTGTATCGGAGTCACCTGAATCCGTTGCCGTGTGGACAGGGCCTCAGCTGACTTCAATGACTCACATGATGGCAGAAAGAGCTAACAACCCACAGATCACCCTAACGACCCCCTAGGCTTCTAATACCATTCACACCCAGCATCCAGTGACCCTAACAACCTACAGGATGACTGAGGCCCTGTCCACACGGCAACGGATTCAGGTGACTCCGATACAATTGCTTATCGTTTAGGCCTGGCGTCCACACGGCACCGGCGTTTTGGGTGCCCAAAACGCAATCTTTTTGAGAACGGGTTCCAGAGAGGAAAGATCTGGCAATGTTGCCATTGTGAAGTCGTCTGGATGAGTAGAACGGATTTGTTTACGATGACGTCACAACCACATGACTGTGAGTGCTTCACGCCGGGTAGAAGTGTAACGAATATCACCAGGATATCACCAGGAAAAAGCCTTACAGAGCACTAGTGAGAGTGAAACACGAGCTTGGATATTATTATTATTATTATTATTATGTTCAGTGCTAGTTCACAGTAGTAATGCGAGAAGCAGAATAGTGACAGTAATAGAGGAGCAAAAACATGCAATTGTACAAACACTGCAGCTCTACAGCAAAATATTCATTTATGCAATGGTCTGATTCTTAACACCAGTAGTGCCAATGATCTTCTCATTGCGATGCGATGCGAGTTGTCAACAAATCCTATAACTTGGTTCATGAAACGCGCTTACAAAATATTTTCACTGTGAATATTTATTGTGTAATGGTGCAAAGTGAGAGAGAGAGAGAGAGAGAGAGAGAGAGAGAGAGAGACTCTGCCCTTAGGGCAGAGTCAATCCCGCCAGCAAAAATAGGGAAAAAAAGGAGCGATCTCACCTCTTCAGATGTTGGTTTAAGTCCGACAATACATTCCTCAAAAAGATCGTAGAAGAGCAAATTAATCCATCAACGTGTATCATTCAATTTATTCCGGACCATTAAAGACGCCGCCTTCCGCATAGAATCATACGTCATCCTCGTCGCCATATTGGATAGGTCAAAGCGGAGAATAAAGATTCATGCGCTGCCTTTAACTGTACCAACAGGTTTACCGTCCAAACGAGATCACATGGGATTACCTTTCACAGGTGAGAAACAACAAATTAATCCATCAACGTGTAGCATTCAATTTATTCCGGACCATTAAAGACGCCGCCTTCCGTGTAGAATCATACGTCATCCTCGCTGCCATATTGGATAGGTCAAAGCGGAGAATAAAGATTAGCTGCGTTTAACTGTACCAACAGGTTTGCCGTCCAAACGAGATCACATGGGATTACCTTTCACAGGTGAGACTGGAAAAATACTTTTCATTGTATTTGGTCATTATAATGTAATTTTACGAACAGATTTTCCTGACTTTGTGGCTAATATGAAGTCTCGCGCATAATAGTTTATGCGCATGCGTCCTTACTTCTTCTATTGTTCTGGTGTCTCCGAAGGGACCGTCTTACAGCACCCCTAGAGGTGTGGCATGTGTATTGCATCATTTTCAGCAAGCGTTGCGTTGCCATATGGACCTGATATTTTACTGATCGTTGCCCATTTGGACGCGATATATTTTTAAATAACATCTCGTTGCCGTTGTCGTGTGGATGTAGCCTGAGAGGGTCAACGACCCATGTGACCTCAATGACTCTCCTTAGGGTTGCTTTTGGTCCACTAGAGGACAAGTACCTGGAACTCCCCGCTAGTCAGACAGAACTGAAGAAGCCTTATGAATGAGAGGTGAAACGTCTTCAAGGATTTCAAGCAAGTCCAGTTGCCTTCCTTTCTTTAGCACATACGCTTCAATTCTTAGCTGCTTCAATTCTTCCCTCAGACTGCCTAAAAGTCTAAAAACTTGTTCAAATTTAATTTAATTTTAGGTTGTTTTTTTCAGCTTTACTGGCCTTCAAACAACCAAACTACAAAGTTACATGACATGCAAATGAAACAAAAATAACAACTAAAAGCAAAAAAGGAAGGTTCAAGGTGCCTCCCTACTAAAACGTTAAAAATCTTGAAGGACTTAGGCAAAAGAAAAACACAAGTAAGATTTGTTGTTGCCAGTGGTAACCACAATTACGACAAAGGCTCCACGAGCAAGGCCTGTCAGTATCAAAAACATTAACTGTACAAATTCGTAACAAAAACCTTGAAATACTTAGGTGGAGCTTTGCATATGAAGTTCCAGACTTTTGCACCGCGATTGAAGAAAGAGGACTGAAAAATAGGTTTTTTTTTTTTTTACAAAAAGGTGTTTCTAAGTACTTAATTTCATTAGACTGGGATTGTCATGTGCAACCATGACTTACGTATTTTAAGAAACTAGGACATCTCCGTGTCAACATATCTGTATAAAGCCTTATAAAGTGGAACTAAATCCTTGATCTCACAGTCATGGGTAAGATCCATTGGTCAGATCCAAGTCTTTGGTGATCCAACTATGAACTGATCACTTCTGCCTTTATTTCTTGTGGGATGGATTAATATAATCAAAATTATCTCACTTCCTGAAGTTAGTTATCTTTTTCAAAACCAGTTTCAACCATAGACCTATTCTTTTGTAAAATAGACAAGATGGTGACAGACCTGAACAGTTGTTATGACAAAGATCAAAATCAGCAGGAGGTGATTCAGCACTAACACTTTTATTATTATTATTATTATTATTATTATTAATCTCATCCGGCCGATAGACGATGAGCTTATCCTATCATGTGTTGTCCGTTGTCCGTCCGGCGTCATCCACATTTCACTAAAATCACTTCTTCTCTCTCGATTCTTCACCAATTTTTATTCTTTTTGGCAGGAAGATAGGTCTGCCAAGGGTGCATATAGCTTCTACTCAGATTTGCATAATTGCAATTAATAATGAAGATATTGAGTAATTAATCAATCCCTAATGAGCAGTTTCCACACAAATTGCTTCTTCTCTCTCAGTTCTTCAGGAAGGTAGGGGTATCTAGGGTGCATATAACTTCTACCCAGACTTGCTTCATTACAATTATTAATGAAGTTATGGACTAATTAAGCCTTAATGAGCAGTTCAACAAAAAGGTCAATTCCTCACCGTTTTGGATTCTTTCTGGTAAATAGGTCGGTATTGCTAGGGTGGATATCGCTTCTATATATAGCTTGTATATAGTTTATATAGCTTCAGGGGCGTCAGAAGCATTTTTAATGTGGGGGTGACACACTGGTGGGGGGTCTGGGGGTTCTCCCCCAGAAAATTTGTAATTAATTAGATGCCATTTCCTGCATTCTGGTGTATTTTTAACAGGTTGTTAAACACCTAATTTTACCTACAAAAGTCACTTAATTCATTGACTATTTTAGAGACTCAACAATAAGTCCTCATTCAACTAGTCCATATATTCATCAGCCTGTTTTTAAACCCACCGCTACGCCTAAGATAATGAGATGAATGTGACACAATTTATCACCAACAATGACTTTATGGGTGCATTTTACTTTTTATTTTGTGTTTCCTTTTTTATTTAGTTTTAGATGTAACACAACATGCCACTGTGCCAAGCAATAGTGACACTCAACTGTATGTTTAAAAATAAGAATATTCATAATTTCACACAATGAACAGGCATGACATGGCATCATGCAAACTTCATAACACACAATCACACTGTGTCAAGCAACGGTGACACATAAAAAATAACTTCACACAATGAACAGGTGCAATTTTGTTAACCACCAACAGTGACTTTAGTGGGTGCATTTTACTTTTTTTCCGATTTAGTGATACTCATAACAAAAATGACATGGCATCATGCAGTCTTCACACTGTGTCAAGCAACGACACATAAAAGAGAACTTCACACAATGAACAAGTGCAGTTTTGTCAACCTACATGCAATGGTGGTACTACAGTCACATTTACAGATTACTATAACAAATAGATTTATAGATATAACTCCTTCCTACATTGGTGCCACCACAATTTCTACCACTTCATCACTTTTATCCCCCTTTCCTTCACAATCCACCTGGAATAACATCCATCTCTCTCCATCGCTTTCCTTTCTACTATTCCTTCCCCAGACACTGATTTCCCATCTTACTTTCCAGAAAACTGGCAAAGACCAGACAAAACAAGTTCTTCAGATCACAACAGGGAATCAATAAATATCATCAGAGCAGACTTGACCTCATTCTTGGCATTACAGTAAGGTCGGCCTACTGGGTTTGAATTAAATGATAGCTAACATTAAGCTAGCTGATACATCTCCTAACATTGACTAGCCAGCTAACTGCACTAACATTTCCATTGGGACAAAAAAACCCTGTCCTGTGGGGAAATTTTGACTGACTTTCCGCTTCTTTGTAAAGAATGTCCTTATGTCCATTGTGTCTGGGGAGGAGCAAATACTGCAAACAATTCATCATCAACCAAGAATACGCCATTCGGCTAAGCTTATTTCACTGTTTAGTTGAACATTAATTTAACGTGGCCTAGGGTTCATTTTGAGGGCAGATAACAAAAGAATAAGGTTTTAGCAAAAGCTAGACATTGTGAGGTGGCAATGGGGCTGACGTCACCTCCTCCACTTTCGAATACCAACATTTCTCTGCTCGCGCTGAGATTCACTTCACTCGCGTGCGGTGAGTTGTTGTAGGTAACGCCCAGAAAACCCGGAGTGGATTTTCAGTGATATGTGTATTCTCTTATCGATCAAGTGGAATGGATTCTTTCATGAAGCAATAGAAATGGAGCTGGGTGAACTAATATTTTATGTTAAATGTGTGTGTGTGTGGGGGGTCCAAACGAAGAATTATGAAATGTGAAGGGGACACGTCCCCTTCACATTCAATGGTGTCAACACCCACGTATAGCTTACAACATTTATTGCACAAGGTGGCCCAATTTAGATAATTTGTTCTGGACTAGACGGGGCCCGAGTGAGCTACACCGTTATTGACAGTCTCGTTATTATTATCCATCCATCCATTTCTCTAGCCGCTTTATCCTGTCCTACAGGGTCGCAGGCGAGCTGGAGCCTATCCCAGCTGACTACGGGCGAAAGGCGGGGTACACCCTGGACAAGTCGCCAGGTCATCACAGGGCTGACACATAGACACAGACAACCATTCACACTCACATTCACACCTACGCTCAATTTAGAGTCACCAGTTAACCTAACCTGCATGTCTTTGGACTGTGGGGGAAACCGGAGCACCCGGAGGAAACCCACACGGACACGGGGAGAACATGCAAACTCCGCACAGAAAGGCCCCCGTCGGCCACTGGGCTCAAATCCAGGACCTTCTTGTTGTGAGGCGACAGCGCTAACCACTACACCACCATGCCACCCCGTTATTATTATTATTATTAGGCCTCAAACATTAGAGTTGTAACAATAGAGTCGTTCTGAAACTTCACTTCCCCGTGTGTGTGTCTTGATTAGATTAAGAGGTTTTCATCAATCAAATCTGCTTCATTAACAGTCCCTATAAATTCTCCTTTGTTACCGTACCATAAAAATGTTTTTGTGAAGGATTTGCAAAAGATTTAGACCCCATTTTGGCTAAACAAACACTTCCATCTTGGCTCCAACAGTAGTTTCCATCCCTCCTTCATCAATGGACCGTGCATTTCTTTCTCTCAAGACATTTTTTTCCCTGATACTTACAGATTCGTAGCTTCATTCGTAATACAAGCTGTCAGCTTCCTGCTCTTCCAGGAGCGACACGTAGGCTAGACAATTTGAATAATTCTTGACATGTAAATTTTCTAAATAAAATTAAATCCATATGGGAGGAGGACTTCAGCGAGGAACTCTCAGATTCCCTGCATCCACAAAACAAGTTACTTCCTGTTCCCACTTTATTTATAACGTACAGTTTCCAACCCTAATATCAACAATTACTCATTACAGTACTTGTTAATACTTTAATGAGGTTTATACTCATTAACATAAACCTGTGATGTGCTCTGGTCTAAATCCTGATATTTATTTTTTCGTACCCACTCACACACAAACTCTTTCAGCTTTCAGGCTTCATTTCAATCAGGGTTTTCTAATTTCGCTGGACATTCTGGTTAAAATGATTTCTCGAATACTTTCTCTCCATTCTCAGTCAGCTGCCTGCTCCAGTCTCAGCTGAGGTGATGAGTCCAGGAACGGCCTCAAAAGAGCTGGACTCCATTATGAATGAGCTGCTGGGGCTGAACCTGGGGGTGAGTCTCAGCACTCACACTGAGTTTACTGCTAAAAGTCACAAGAGGGCAGTACAGGCTCACTAGCATTGTGCACTAAACGTGGCATTTGATTGAAAGTCAGGTTTCTGAATGATGTTATGATATATAATATTATATGAAAAACATGCCTTCATCCCGTGTCTAAGATCTCAGATCAGCCATCACTCGCTCCAAAGTCTGAAAAAGACAAAAAGACAGAAGATAAGAAAGAAACTGCAGGAAAAAGTGTGCAGAATAACCCAGCAGCCGAGAACGCATCCAAGAACCTGTCCAAGAATGTCGACGCCATTGACAACCTGCTGGGAACGCTGAGCTCAGATATGGAGAAGATGGGAGTGCGCACAACAGCAAAGGGACACTGCGCTGCCTGTGAGAAGAGCATCACCGGGAAGGTCAGTGACACAGACAGGCAGACAGACAGACAGAAAATTACACAGACAGACAGATAGAAAATTAGACAGACAGACAGACAGATAGGAAGTTACACAGACAGACAGACAGAAAATTACACAGACAGACAGAAAATTACACAGACAGAAAGACAGAATATTAGACAGACAGATAGGTAAGCAGACAGACAGAAAATCATGCAGACAGACAGAAAGACAGGCAGACAGATAGAAAATTACACAGACAGACAGACAGACAGACAGACAGACAGACAGACAGACAGACAGACAAAAAATTACACAGACAGAATATTAGACAGACAGATAGGTAGGCAGACAGACAGAAAATTGCACAGACAGACAGACAGATAGAAAATTTACACAGAAAGACAGACAGAAAATTAGACAGAAAGACAGACAGACAGAATATTAGACAGACAAACAGGTAAGCAGACAGACAGAAAATCACAGAGACATACATACAGGCAGACAGATAGAAAATTACACAGACAGACAGAAAATTACACAGACAGACAGACAAAAACTACACAGACAGACAGACAGACAGACAGAATATTAGACAGACAGACAGATAGGTAGGCAGACAGACAGAAAATTACACAGACAGAGAAACAGAAAATTACAAAGACAGAGACAGACAGAAAATTACACAGACAGACAGACAGACAGACAGACAATTACACAGACAGACAGAGAGACAGAAATTTATACAGACAGACAGACACGTCTGCAAACAGAAAATTACGCAGATAGACAGACAAACAGACATAAAAGTACACAGACAGACAGACAGATAGAAAATTACACAGACAGACAGAGAGATAGGTAGGCAGACAGACAAATAGATAGACAGTTAGACAGATGGGCTGACAGCCAGACAGAAAGGTACTGATGGAGACAGACAAGAAGACTTACATCTATCTATCTATCTATCTATCTATCTATCTATCTATCTATCTATCTATCTATCTATCTATCTATCTATCTACCGGTATGTCGTAAATGTACAGTGCATCTCAAACAGTTAGAATATCGTGAAAAAGTTTATTTTTTGTAATTTAATTCAGAAAGGTAAACTTTCTTATATTCTGTATTCATTACATGTAAAGTGAAATATTTCAAGCCTTTCTTCGTTTTCATTTTAATTTTGATGATTATGGCTTATAGCTCATGAAAATCAGAAATCCAGCATCTCAAATTATGAGAATATTTCCTAAGATCAATCAAAAAAGGATTTACAATACAGAAATGTCCAACTTCTGAAAAGTTTGTTCATTTATAAATGAATTACTGCATCAATGGGGCATGGCATGGAAGTGATCAGCCTGTGGCCCTGCTGAGGTGTTATTGAAGCCCAGGTTGCTTTCATAGTGACCTTCAACTTGTCTGTATTTTTGGGTCGGGTGTTTCTCATCTTCCTCTTGACAGTAGCCCATAGATTCTCTCTGGGGTTCAGGTCAGGCGAGTCGGCTGGCCAATCCAGCACAGTAAGATCATGGTCAGCAAACCATTTGGTAGTAGTTTTGGCACTGTGGGCAGGTGCTCAGTCTTGCTGGAAAAGGAAATCAGCATCTCCATAAAGCTTGTCAGTAGATGGAAGCATGAAGTGCTCTAAAATCTCCTGGTAGATGCTGTGTTGACTTTGGACTTGATAAAATACAGTGGACCAACACCAGCAGATGACATGGCACCCCAAATCATCACAGACTGCAGAAACTTCACACTGGGCTTCAAACACCTTGGATTCTGTGCCTCTCTACTCTTCCTCCAGACTCTTGGACCTTGATTTCCAAATGAAATGCAAAATTTACTTTTATCTGAAAAGAGGACTTTGGACCACTAAGCAACAGTCCAGTTCTTTCTCTCCTTAGCCCAGGTAAGACACTTCTGACGCAGTCTCTGGTTCAGGAAGGGCTTGATATTAGGAATGTGACAGTTATAGCCCATTTCCTGAAGACGTCTGTGCGTGGTGGCTCTTGATGCACTGACACCAGTCTCAGTCCACTCCTTGTGAAGTTCTCCCAAGTTCTTGAATCAACTTTTCTTGACAACCCTCTCAAGGCTGCACTCATTCCTGCTGCTTGTGCACCTTTTCCAGCCAACTTTTTCAGCAATGAACTTCTGTGGCTTACCCTCCTTGTGGAAGGTGTCAATGATCGTCTTCTCAACGACTGTCAAGTCAGCAGTCTTCCCTATGATTGTGGTTGCATGGACTGAACTAGGCCGAGAGATTCACGCTATTTATACTGTTTTACTCAAACTCGAAATGAAATATTCTCATATTTTGAGATTTTTTTTTTTTTTGCGCTGTAGGTCATAATTATTAAAGTTAAAATAGAAAAATGCTAGTATATTTATTAATTAATACCCTGTGGCTCTTGGTTAGCGGGGATAGGTTTAGATCTGGGTCAGGTGGGGTAGATGGGGCAGATGGGATAGTTATGGCACCCTGTACATGTTGTGTTCTGTATGTGTTTGTAATTGATTTTCACCGTGTCCTGTCCTGTGTGTAGATGATCAAGGCTCTGGGGCAGGTGTGGCACCCTGAGCACTTTGTCTGTGCGGCGTGTAAAGAAGAACTCGGCGATAAAAGGTTCTTCGAGCGGGATGGGCAGCCGTACTGCGAGGCCGATTACCAGAACCTGTACTCACCGCGCTGCGCGTACTGCCAGAGCCCGATTCTACAGGTAACACACGCCTGTACTCTGTACACCACACACCCCGACACCTTCCTTTAACACACTACACTGTGTGTGTTTTCTGATTTATTAATAAATAAACATGTTAAAATAGAGCTTGTTTCATTTTAATTGATGATGATGGAACTGAAATGAATTCAGATAATCAGTTATTCATCACAATTATCAGTTTGTTCTAATTATTATGTGTTTCTCAAAAGAAAATCCTGACGGCGATGGACCGCACATGGCATCCAGAACATTTCTTTTGCAGTCAGTGTGGAGAACGATTCGGAACTGAAGGTGAGGGCGACAACGCGACACGACAACACAACGAGGCACCTCGTGTTCAGTGTGTGTTCAGTGATGTTATTCTCCTATGTGTGTGTGTGTGTGTGTGTGTGCAGGTTTTATGGAGCGTGATGGGAAACCCTACTGTCCTAAAGACTTTTACTTGCTATTTGCTCCGAAGTGTTCGGGCTGTGGGGAGTCAGTCAGGGAGAATTACCTGTCAGCGGCAAACGGCACCTGGCACCCTGACTGCTTCGTCTGCGCTGTGAGACACACACACACACACACACACACACACACACACACACACACACACACACACACTAACCACAGAGGAGTGATGTCTTAAGGTTTGAACTGTATCATTGGGCCACACACACACACACACACACACACACACACACACACACACACACACTAACCACAGAGGAGTGATGTCTTAAGGTTTGAACTGTATCATTGGGCCTCACTGCACTTCATCTCTCTCTCTCTCTCTCTCTCTCTCTCTCTCTCTCTCTCTTTATTTCATTTTTTCTCTCTGCTCCCCATTCTTTCACATTCTCTCTATTTTTCTCTATCTGTATCCGTCCTCTTCCTGCATGAAGTTCTACATCTTTTGGTACATCAAATGTCTCTTTCTCTTTCCCTTCTTTTTTGAAATCTCTGTTCTTTCCTCCTTATTTCAAGTTCTCTCTCTCTCCATCACTATACTGCTCTCTCTCTCTCTCTCTCTCTCTCTCTCTCTCTCTCTCACCCTCCCCACTCTCTTTTTCTCTTTTACTTTTTATCTATTTTACTCTCCTTGTCTTTATTTATCCCCGTCTTATTTTCCACTTTCTCGCTTCCTCTTTCCCTTATTCATTCTCTACCTTCTTTCTCACGCTATTTCAATCATAATGTTTCTGTCTGTTGCTTAATCCCTCTCTCTCTCTGCCTCTACTGCTGACTCTCTCCATCCATTTCTCTCTCTCTCTCTCCATTTCTCTCCCTCTCTCTCCCTCTTTCTCTCTCTCCATCACCCTAATGCTGTCTCTCTCCATCCATTTCTCTCCCTCTTTCTCTCTCTCCATTTCTCTCTTTCTCTTTCTCCATCACTCTCCTGCTCTCTCTCCATCCATTTCTCTCCCTTTCTCTCTCTCCATCCATTTCTCTCCATCACCCTACTGCTGTCTCTGTCCATCCATTTATCTCCCTCTCCCCATTTCTCTCCCTTTTTCTCTCTCCATCACTCTACTGCTGTCTCGCCATCCATTTCTCTCTCTCTCCATCACCCTAATGCTGTCTCTCTCCATCCATTTCTCTCCCTCTTTCTCTCTCTCCATCTCTCTCTCTTTCTCCATCACCCTAATGCAGTCTCTCTCCATCCATTTCTCTCTCTCCTGCTGTCTCTCTCTTTCTGTCGGTCTCTCTGTCTACTGCCATTTCTCTCTCTCTCTCTCCCTCCCTCCCCCACTCTCTTTGGGTTTCCTCTTTTTTCTCTTTGACGCTTTTTATCTATTTCACACCATTTTCCTTCCTTTATTTATCTCTATCTTATTTTCCATTTTCTCTCTTCCTGTTTCACTTATTCATTCTTTACCTTCTTTCTCATGCTATTTCAGTCGTCATAATGTTTCGATCTGTATTTTAACCCCCCCAGGACTGCCTGAAGCCGTTCACAGACGGCTGTTTCCTGGAACTGGACGGTCGTCCCCTGTGTTCTCAGCACTACCACAACCGGATGGGGACGCTGTGTGCCACGTGTAACGCCCCCATCACAGGCCGCTGCATGACCGCTCTGGGACGCCGGTTTCACCCCGAGCACTTTGTGTGTGCTTTCTGTCTGCGTCAGCTCTCTCAGGGAGTGTTCAAGGAGCAGGCTGGGAAACCTTACTGCAACGCCTGTCACGCCAAACTCTTCCTATAAAATCAGTTATCCCTCATCACTCACGGTCCCGCTGGGCGTCAAAATAATTACAGGAAAAGAAAAAAAAGTTAAAAAAAAACAATAGAGCATGATATTGCAGGCTTATCAGATAGGACGTATTATAATCACTGCTCCACGCAGCCTAAAGCACCTTTGTTTGTCTATTATAAATAAATAAATAAATAAATCAGGATCCAAAAAAGTTCTCTAAAAAAGATATATACTGGTTTATTCTCTCACAGACAGAGTTACAGCATCAGGTCTGATCTCATCTTCTCCGACACAAGGTTTAACATTTTGAAATGCTTTTCAGCTCAACACAGATGTAAAGAGTGGTTGTTTGGTTATTTAAGTTCCCGTCGCCTTCCTGTCACCTCGTAAAAGTCCAGCCCTTCTCTTCTGTCCTTTCTCATCAGCAAGGCGTCTCTGCTTCCACAGAACTGTCACACATTAGTTTAATTAGATTAACTTTTTTTAATTTTTCGCACCACTCTGTGAGATAGAAAATTCCAGGAGCTTTCTGAAAGACTCAAACTAGAATCTGCAACCATACCACTGAGATCACTGCGATTTCTTCCCCCATTTTCTCATCTCATCTCATTATCTCTAGCCGCTTTATCCTTCTACAGGGTCGCAGGCAAGCTGGATCCTATCCCAGCTGACTACGGGCGAAAGGCGGGGTACACCCTGGACAAGTCGCCAGGTCATCACAGGGCTGACACATACACACAGACAACCATTCACACTCACATTCACACCTACGCTCAATTTAGAGTCACCAGTTAACCTAACCTGCATGTCTTTGGACTGTGGGGGAAACCGGAGCACCCGGAGGAAACCCACGTGGACACGGGGAGAACATGCAAACTCCGCACAGAAAGGCCCTCGCCGGCCCCGGGGCTCGAACCCAGGACCTTCTTGCTGTGAGGCGACAGCGCTAACCACTACACCACCGTGTACAAAACTCAGTACAAAACTGAGGCTCTTGACATGTATCTGTATGATCTGATGCTTTACGCTGCTGTGACATGATCAGATATTCATGGGATATTTATGTTAATGAGAAGGTGTCCAAAACCCAAGTTATTATCATGCTTTACCATAGATTCTTTTCCATAAGTATTCACACCCTATATGCCATATTTTTAGTTGGAATTAAATATTAGTGCATTTTATCAGTACTGAGTTTACAGTGGGCGGCACGGTGGTGTAGTGGTTAGCGCTGTCGGCTCACAGCAAGAAGGTTCTGGGTTCGAGCCCCGTGGCCGGCGAGGGCCTTTCTGTGTGGAGTTTGCATGTTCTCCCCGTGTCCGCGTGGGTTTCCTCCGGGTGCTCCGGTTTCCCCCACAGTCCAAAGACATGCAGGTTAGGTTAACTGGTGACTCTAAATTGAGCGTAGGTGTGAATGTGAGTGTGAATGGTTGTCTGTGTCTATGTGTCAGCCCTGTGATGACCTGGCGACTTGTCCAGGGTATACCCCGCCTTTCGCCCGTAGTCAGCTGGGATAGGCTCCAACTTGCCTGCGACCCTGTAGGACAGGATAAAGCGGCTACAGATAATGAGATGAGATGAACATTTATTTCATGAAATCGAGTTGTACATGAGCTGATAGCCGACGGGGCGCGTAGCACCAAGTTGTCTATAATCCATGTACGACGAGATTGAGTGGAATAACTGTTTTATTCTCTCCACATTCACTGGATTTTGAGAAATGGAGCATTTTTATTTTTTGCATATTCAATAAATAAAAACTTTATACAAAACATCTGACAAAATAATTTCCGCTTAGAATGTAAACAAACCGATGAAATGACAGGGGCAATTTGTGAAAAATGCGATAATAATAATAATAATGATAATAATAATTTTTGAAAAATAAAAAAAGATACGTTATGACCATCAAATACTTTCATTTCATTTATTATTTTGTTGCTTTTTGTTTGTAATTTTTGCGGTTTTGTTTTTGAGTAGAGTTTTTATTTCGTCCTTGGTTGGTTCAGCAACACGCTCTGCCATTTTGTTTTTCTCTACTCACAATATATGAGCTGATATCCTAGTAGTAGACCCTAGCAGTAGCCAATCAGAGTGCACGATTGCTCATCACCATAATACATTTCTTTCAAGCTTGATATAACTTCATATATGCATGGATGTAAGTTTGTTTTGCAAAGTGCTGATAAATCTGAAAAAATAAAAAAAGTGTCTGTTTTAACTGACAGCTTTTTAAATCTCTACATTTTCAACAAGCGGCCCCTGTATCTCCAGCATAGGTTGTGTATTCATAACAGTATAAATTCTTCTCTATTACTGTTTCTCTCTCTCTCTCACACACACACACACACACACACACACACACACACACACACACACACACACACACACGCACTTTCCTCATGCAGAGAAACCCTGCCAAATAAAGTCTAGAGTTATGAAATGAAGAAGTGGTTGCACAAGAGATTTAGATGACTCCGGTCACTGTCCTGTTTTTCTTCTCCGTCTGAATATTAACCAACTTTTTGCTTGTTCATTTTCAAAGAATCAGACACTGATGTTTCGTAAAACCACGGAGGGAGGAAGGGTCAAGATGTGTATAACACCACGAAGAGTCATGAACTATACAAAATCCTCCCACAGTGACTGCACACACACACACACACACACACACACACACACACACACACACACACACACACACACACACGTTCACAGCCATATGACCTACAACCAGCCTCGAGTCTTCAGTTTCCTTCTGCAATGAAAAGATGATAATGATGAGAAAGAGAGAGAGAAACAGATAGATAGATACAGTTAGGTCCATAAATATTTGGACAGAGGCAACATTTTTCTAATTTTGGTTCTGTACATTACCACAGTGAATTGTGAACAAAACAATTCAGATGCAGTTGAAGTTCAGACTTTCAGCTTTAATTCAGTGGGTTGAACAAAATGATTGCATAAAAATGTGAGGAACTAAAGCATTTTTTAAACACAATCCCTTCATTTCAGGGGCTCAAAAGTAATTGGACAAATTAAATAATTGTAAATAAAATGTTCATTTCTAATACTTGGTTCAGTTTCAGTTTATTTTATAAGGGACCATGTACAATTAAAACATAAATGTTGCCATTTCATGCATCGTACCAGAGTTAGCCTCAGGCTAATTTACATCTACAATCTAGCCTTTTTATTCTTGAGGCTTATGAGTGGCTTGCACCGTGCAGTGAACCCTCTGTATTTACTTTCATGCAGTCTTCTCTTTATGGTAGATTTGGATATTGATACGCCTACCTCCTGGAGAGTGTTATTCACTTGGTTGGCTGTTGTGAAGGGGTTTCTCTTCACCATGGAAATTATTCTGCGATCATCCACCACTGTTGTCTTCTGTGGGCGTCCAGGTCTTTTTGCATTGATGAGTTCACCAGTTCTTTCGTTCTTTCTCAGGATGTACCAAACTGTAGATTTTGCCACTCCTAATATTGTAGCAAATTCTCAGATGGGTTTTTTCTATTTTTGCAGCTTAAGGATGGCTTGTTTCACCTGAGTGGAGAGCTCCTTTGACCGCATGTTTTCTTCACAGCAAAATCTTCCAAATGCAAGCACCACACCTCAAATCAACTCCAGGCCTTTTATCTGCTTAATTGAGAATGACATAATGAAGGAATTGCCCACACCTGCCCATGAAATAGCCTTTGAGTCAATTGTCCAATTACTTTTGGTCCCTTTAAAAACAGGGTGACACATGTTAAGGAGCTGAAACTCCTAAACCCTTCATTCAATTTTAATGTGGATACCCTCAAATGAAAGCTGAAAGTCTGGACTTTATGTCCATGTCCATTTTATAACTATAACTTGAATATGTTTCAGTAAACAGGTAAAAAAGAAAATTTGTGTCAGTGTCCAAATATATATAGACTTAACTGTAGATAGATAGATAGATAGATAGATAGATAGATAGATAGATAGATAGATAGATAGATAGATAGATATTCACCTGAGTACAAAGGTATACATATACCCATCCTAAAGAGCCAATCCCAACCAATTTCTAATGTTCTGGTTGATGTTGAGGTGTTCCTTAAGTATTCATGATGCTTTCTATTTCCTGACATGAACCACTTCCTTTTCCATAAAACACCCACACAACATGATGCTCCCACCCCCGTGCTTCACAGGTATCCATAGAGATACTGTGCTTCTGGTGTACACCCACAGCTGCACGCCCAATTAACTCATAATTACAACAACAGACCGTTTAATGAGAAAGTCAATATTTTGACCCACTGGAATCGATTGTATCACAGATTCCCAGAGACAGACAAAGTACCCAACTTCATTACTGAAGTGAAAGTATAGATCCCGCTGGTTAAATGTGACTCTGATACAACTGAAAGTTGTTCAGTCAAATTTTTACTTAAGTTAAAGTACTGAAGTACTTGGTTTTAAAAATACTTAAGTATTAAAAGTACATTTTCTATCAACGCATTGTTGTATTATTGCCACAACGCTTACAAAACCTAATGCCTCTGAAGCAACCGACTGGATTTACTGACGAGCTTGTAGAACTTGAAGCTCCACCCAACATGCTAGCAAACTCTTTTCAAATTCGAAATCATATTAGGTTACTAGAAAAGAAAGATTTCTACATTCTGTTTATTTGGCAAGATTATTATTATTTTTTTCTTCCCCCTAATTGTAAAGTGACCTTGGGTATGAGAAAGGTGCTATACAAGTTGAACTGATTATTATTATTATTATTATTATTATTATTATGCTAAAGGATATTTCTGAAAGGACTTCAGATAAGTTAACGTTATTCATGTTAGCATAACTCTGTTTTTACATGCTAACGGTGTCCATGTTAGCTGTGGACAAGGCTATGACAACTTGGCGGGCAAATCCACAGAAAGTCATTTGACTAACCAGACTACGTAGCTATTACAACATTATTGCTAGCTCTAAAAGCACAGACAACTTCACTACAAGCTTTCTCTTGGAATAAAATGTTTACAGACCTCAATATGCTTCCGCAGGTTGAACAGCAAGTTTTTGAAGGCCGTGATGTGGTTCGTTTTTGGCAAACAAAGCAAACGTTTAAAACGAAACGAATCTTTAATCCTTTCAGAAAACTGAAACATGGGTTCGAGGTAAAGCCATGAGTGCGTGCGTTCTCCAGAAGAACCGCCTCCTTCTATTCTGCCATCAACTGATCGTGTTAAATAACGCTGCTGAGAAATCACTGAACTTGATTTTATCCAGTCTATGGACGTGACGTGACCCTAGTGATTACTGATCGGCTCTCAGTGTCACCTGCGAAAAACCAATCACGTTTTAGAAAAGAAAAAACATCCACTTTCAAAGCTGCTTCATAGTAACGAGTAACGAGGACCTTGATAGAAATGTAGTGGAGTGAAAAGTACGATATTTGCCTTTCAAATGTAGTGAAGTTAAAGTCATAGGTTTCCAAAAAAATAATACTCAAGTAAAGTACAGATACTCAAAAAGTGTACTTAAGGACAGAACTCAAGTAAACGTACCTTGTTACTATCCACCTCTGCTGATTCCATCTCATTTGAACAATATACTGACTATGAATTGACTCACCAAAAGAAATATATGTAATATATACAGTATATATGTGTAAACTTTTGGCCTCAACTAAGATTGTCGTCTCAGAGCTCCAGGGTCCTGAGATCAGGTGACTGTCTGTATGGGTTTCCTCCAGGTTCTCTGGTTTCCTTCCACTTCCCAAAAACATGCTGCTGGGTGGACGGGCGATGATGAAGTGCATCTAGGTATGAATAAGTGTGTGTGAGAGTGTGCGTGTGTCTAAGAGATAGAGTGAGAGAGAGACCTGGAGGCACAGCAGCTTCCGTATCCATCACCAAAGCACCCAGCACCGAGTCGGCTGTCAGAATCCGTATCACTTCTTCTGCAGTGTGCTGAAACTGAAGAAACGTGCAGAGAGGCCATAAAAACACAATCCTGCAGCTGAGCTCGTAAACCTGAGCTTAACAAGTGAAAATATGTTCAGCACAGGTGATAAAAAGCGAGTCTTTCTCTCTGCGAGTATCGTTTTTTAGTCCCGTGCAGATTGTGATTATTTAGCATGTGTCTGGAAAAAATTTCAAGGAATCTGATCGCTCATAAAATAATCCTTTCCCATTAGCAGATTTTTTTTCTTCGACTTATTGGTTAAAGCCAAAAGCAGGACATATAACGTGCATTCTCTCTCTTTTTAACTACATTAATACTGTAAATGTCTGCAATTAACACTGATAATCTTTACTAAAGTGAAATCTCTTAACTGTGTGGTTTGTACCCTAGCAATTAAAAAAAAAAAAGCCCAAATAGAAATTAAATAAATAATTCGCAAAACTATGATAAATAAATAATAAATCTATTATATTATAAATAAAAATAAGGCAAAAAACCCTTTCATTAACTACAAGTAATACATTCATATAAATGGCAAGTAACAAACTAATAATTGTGTTTGATCGTTAATAAATATAATTTTAACCTCCTAAGGCCCAAGCTGTTTTTTTACATGCATTTTTTTTATTTCTCTTTGCTATTTGGGCTTATTAGAACCTGATTAGAATAAAAACTAAGCATCATCTTTTGATAAGATGTACTTTTAGAGAAAAAGTATGTCCACATATGTGGATTCTTGTTCCGAATTTCCATAAAGTGCTGTCCACGCATGTGACCGCTAAGCCCTAGGAGGTTAAATTATTAATTTCTTTTTCTTTTTTCAGTTTCTTATTTCTGGGCGGCATGGTGGTGTAGTGGTTAGCGCTGTCGCCTCACAGCAAGAAGGTCCTGGGTTCGAGCCCCGGGGCCGGCGAGGGCCTTTCTGTGTGGAGTTTGCATGTTCTCCCCGTGTCCGCGTGGGTTTCCTCCGGGTGCTCCGGTTTCCCCCACAGTCCAAAGACATGCAGGTTAGGTTAACTGGTGACTCTAAATTGAGCGTAGGTGTGAATGTGAGTGTGAATGGTTGTCTGTGTCTATGTGTCAGCCCTGTGATGACCTGGCGACTTGTCCAGGGTGTACCCCGCCTTTCACCCGTTGTCAGCTGGGATAGGCTCCAGCTTGCCTGCGACCCTGTAGAAGGATAAAGCGGCTAGAGATAATGAGATGAGATGAGTTTCTTATTTCTATGTTTGTCATTTTTTTGTTTAAAATTATGAAGTAAATAAGTTTTTAAAAATCACAAGCAAAAGATAAGGCAAAATTGACATAAATAAAATAAAAAAATAAAGTAAGTAAAAAAATGAAAGAAAAGTAAAAAAAAAAATAGGAAAGGGGAAATATTTTTGTCCTAATCACCACTGATCGAATTAAAAAAAAAATTAATTTAATAAAATACAGTTTCATTTATTTTTGAACTTCTTCTCTTCTTCATTTTATACTTTTAAAAATTCTCATTGTTTTACTAATTGCTTTCTCTATTTCACAGCACTGCCATCTTCCTCCTCTTCCTCCTCATCTTCCTCCTCATACTCTTCCTCCTCCTTCTCCTCATCTTCCTCCTCCTCATACTCTTCCTCATCTTCCTCCTCATCATCTTCCTCCTCTTCCTCCTCCTCCTCCTCCTCCTCTCTAGTTTGCAGAATCATGTTTGCAGTGAATAAACTCATGTCAGGGGAAAATGGCCATAAAACATGTAGGAGTCATTTGCATAGAGACAGAATGAACACTGGGTGAGAAGAGGGCGCCCAGTGTACATGAGCAAAGAGAGAGAGAGCGGGGTGAAAGGCAAGGACTCGCACCGTAAAACCGGCTGGTGTTAGAAGGCTTTCTGAAGTTCACTGCAGTCCAAGTTACACATTTATAATGATGACAGGGTTAAAATGTTTGAGATGTCCATCCATTCCTTGCTCCTGAAACCTGACCCCTGGCCTGGTGGTCACCCATTTAAGGGTCAAAACACCAGAAATCATCCAACCTGGCAACCCTGGGTTAATAAACAATAAAAGCAATAAAAGTCATGAGCACATGGGAATGTGTAGTACGCTGAACCCACCAGCAAGAAAAAAGTGGACGCGAGAGTCTCATAAAGGATGAGAGAGGACGAGGGCTGGCAGGATGATGTAGTAGGCATAATATAGGATTTAAAAAAAACACAATGAACACAAATGAAATCTTAATCTGTTTTTGGGGAAAGCGAGACGCTGTAGCTGGACACAACTGATTTATTAGGCCCTGGGTTCATCACTGACCTCAGAAGTTAATCACAGCCAGTAAATACGCACATATGAAATGTATATGATGACTGGTGATATATTTTTTGGGGCAGCCACATAACACACACACATAAAGGGCCTTTCTGTGTGGAGTTTGCATGTTCTCCCCGTGTCTGCGTGGGTTTCCTCAGGGTGCTCTGGTTTCCCTCACAGTCCAAAGACATGCAGATTAGGTTGACGTGGGGTGGCCTTGGGCTGAGGTGCCCTTGAGTGAGGTATCGAACCCCTGACTGCTCCCCGGGCACTCTGGTGTGGCTGCCCACTGCTCTGAGTGTGTGCGTGTGTTCACTGCTTCAGATGGGTTAAATGCAGAGGATGAATTTCACTGTGCTTGAAGTGTGCATGTGACGAATAAAGGTTTCTTTCTTTACACACGTTTATTATACAAATGAATTGAGTGGCTGGTCGCTTTCTGTCCCACGGTGCCCTCAAGCCTGTGTGACCTTCTGACTCACTGTTTTAGTTTTGCCGTTGTAGCCATCGCCAGAGTCGCGGCTGCACTCGGCACACAATATAAATATAAAAACTCAAATAAAAACAACAGTGAAAGCAAAATGATTCATACTCAAGATTCCTCTCAAAGTTTCTTCCTCATATTATCTCAGGGAGTTTTTTTTTGTCATTTCTGGTTGTTGAGAACAGGTGTGATCAGTGATTGGTGGTTGGGATCCGTTGTGATCAATGATTAGTCATTGGTTACAGTGGTGATCAGTGATTGTAGATTGGGAACAGTGTAGTGATTGTTGGAGAAGTTGGGATCAGTGATTTGTGGTTGGGAATAGTTATGATCAGTGATGGTTGAGAACAGTTATGATCAGTGATTGGTTGTTGGGCGGTTAGTCATTGGTTACAGTTGCGATCAGTGATTGGTGATTAGTAATCGTTGATTAGTGTGATTAGTAATTGGTGGTTAGGAACATTTGTGATCAGTGATTGGTGGTTGGTAACAGTTGTGATCAGTGACTGTTGAGATCATTTGTGATCATGTGTGATCCATACCTGTCAACCCTCCCGTTTTTCCCGGGAAATCCCTTATTTTGACTTATTTCCCGCTGTCTTCCCGTTTTTTTATTTTCCCGAAAATATCCCGTATTTTGACATTATATAAAAGTCCCGTATTTTCACAATATAAAAAGGTCGGTAGGTCCAGAATTCATGACGCGCCTCTGACAGGAGTTTACAGCAGGAAGTCGGGCCATGAATTCACGTCCCCGCCCTCTCAGGCATCAGTAATTACATAACTACGTCCGGAGGCGAGGCTGAACAAGTGATTAGGTCCAGTGTTGCCAGATTGGGCGGTTTCAAGTGCATTTTGGCGGGTTTTGAACATATTTTGGGCTGGAAAACGTCAGCAGTATCTGGCAACACTGATTAGGTCTGAGGTGAAGATGGCGATGCTAATAGCTAAGAAAAACATTAGCCTCTCTTTCTTTGATGATTTCAACAAGTGCGTGGCTGGAATGTTCCCAGACTCTTCCATCGCAAAGAAATTTTCCATGGGGAAAACGAAAGCCTCCCAAATAATCAAAGGTAAGCTACACATGTTTACATTAAGTATGTCCTGGCTAAGACCTCATAAATAGCCTAGTGTAAACTAATTGGTGTATTAACTGTTTTATCCACTCATTGTCTATTTTATTTTCTATCTGAAACTTACCCATTTTAAATCACTCTTGGTTTAATATCTTATATTACTCTTTATCTCTTTATTACTCTATCTATCTATCTATCTATCTATCTATCTATCTATCTATCTATCTATCTATCTATCTATCTATCTATCTATCTATCTATCTATCTAGTGTTTCGAGGCCATGACTATGGTAAAACCATAATAGATTGCAATGGAATTGAATTTATTGACTGGTTATATAATGACCTTTCTTATTTTAACATAAGATACGTATTTTAGCCCTTAATTTGGGAAATAACTGGTACCACTGAAAGCAAATAAAAATAAATGTATAGTTTATTCACAAATGCACTCTATAAACCATAAGCATATTGAGTTTGGGTCTTGGCTATCACCAACATGCACCAGAGTACAGGAAATCACAAATACTAGATAGAAAATTGCCCCCCATTCAACTACACACCCACTTTTGGTGAAGGGTATGACTTTCCGAAATTTTCCCTTATTTTGAGTTAAAAATCTGGGAAATATCCCTTTTTTTCAAACCTCAAAGTTGACAGGTATGGTGTGATCTGTGGCGGCTGGTAGTCTTTCAAACAGGGGAGGCTGGTCGGTTACGATATTTCCAGATTTTAAAAGAAAAAACATCAATTTTGCCCATACTCTTGCCTCTGATCTGGCTGATTGTTGGCAGCGTCACAAATTGTGAAATAACAGGTTCTTTTGGCCCATTAGCCTACTGTCCAATATACATGATGGTGGTGTTGGGGGGGTATATTTTAACATTTTATATTTTAAAATTGTGGCATGTTGTTTAAAAATTGATCATTATTGAAAGCAGCTCTTTGTCAGGAACCTCAGCAGTAACAGCAGAGTGTTCTGGAATAGGCACAAGCACTGACCTTGGGGAGCCAAACATAGAGCTTGGTGCCACACATTTCATTCAATGACACTTTCCCGATATTTTACTTATTTTGACTGAGAAATGTTTTATTGACAATTTTGATAACCCTTCACTTTTAATCCAGGTCTGTAGTGTGAAATGTTCTCGGCTGTGTTTTTGTTTAAAAATGTTTTCCAAATTGTAGCTGTGTTTAATTCATATCCAGAAAAATATATATTCCAATATAATATCTCATCTCATTATCTCTAGCCGCTTTATCCTTCTACAGGGTCGCAGGCAAGCTGGAGCCTATCCCAGCTGACTACGGGCAAAAGGCGGGGTACACCCTGGACAAGTCACCAGGTCATCACAGGGCTGACACATAGACACAGACAACCATTCACACTCACATTCACACCTACGCTCAATTTAGAGTCACCAGTTAACCTAACCTGCATGTCTTTGGACTGTGGGGGAAACCGGAGCACCCGGAGGAAACCCACGCGGACACGGGGAGAACATGCAAACTCCACACAGAAAGGCCCTCGCCGGCCCCGGGGCTCGAACCCAGGACCTTCTTGCTGTGAGGCGACAGCGCTAACCACTACACCACCGTGCCGCCCCCAATATAATATACTCAGCATAAACATTTTAAATAGATTCTATATTTTTGGTCCATCCATGACATATTACTGAAGTAGCCTATTTACTGTTGTTGATGTGGGTCACTTGCTGTTAGCCAATTCACTTTCTCGTACCAGGAGAGCTGAAAGGAACGAGTATTATTCCCTACCTTTTTCACCAAGTCAATTTGAGGCGTTGGTCTACCCTGCTCTTTAATTTTAATTTTTTCCTCAAAAGGAAGACTGGCAAATGGCTTCGCCAAAATTAAATCAGCAATGCTTGGCATCCGTGCGCAGCTTTCTTGCTAGCTGACTAGCCCCCTCAAGTTCAGTCACTCAAATAAACGAAATTTCTGGAACTAAGATAGCAAACTTGACAACACTATATTTACACTTTATTTACAATGAAAATATATACAAACTAAAAAAGCTGGTAGAAACCGTATGTAATGAATGAAATCGAAATGTAAGCTGATCTCTTACAATACACCACAGCACTAGCGAATCCGCATGGGACTGAACTGAAATTCACCGCTGCCTGTCTATATTTGAAACGAGCTGTCAATCAAAGAAAATATCCGGCCGCTTTCACCAATCACCAGTCTGCTCGCGGAAACTGCCATGTCCCTCCCACTGTGAGGCTGGGAGTCCGTGGGCGGGCGTTTTCGCAGTATTTGTCCAATAACCGTCTTGCATTTTGAGATTGAAAGCGCATCGCTCCCAAATGCCAATGAAGTCCACTGAGGCTGGGAGTCCGTGGGCGGGCGTTTTCGCAGTATTTGTCCAATAACCGTCTTGCATTTTGAGATTGAAAGCGCATCGCTCCCAAATGCCAATGAAGTCCACTGAGGCTGGGCTGCATCGCGCTGTCACGAGGGGGAAAAACTCACACACACATTAGGCGAACTGGGGAAAGTTATAACGGAATAATTTCGCACTGTAGTGGGTTGAGCACATATATTTCTATGATTCTGGATCTGAAATAGCAATGTTATAAGGTCGGCTATAACATAAGCCTAGCGCAATTCATCCTACACGATGTTCATCATTTTTAGAGGAGGCTGAGCCTCCCTCGTTGTCTTAGAGCAATCGCCCGTGTGTGTGATCAGTGATTGGTTGTTGAGATCAGTTGTGATCAGTGATTGGTTGTTGGAAACAGTTGTGATCAGTGATTGTTGAAATCAGCTGTGATTAGTCACTGGTTGCAGTGGTGATCAGTGATTGTAGTTTGGGAACAATTGTGATTACTTTCTGGTTGCTGAGAACAGCTGTGATCAGTGATTGGTCCCTGGGAACAGTAGTGATCAGTATCATATCGAGTAGAGTACTGTAGTTAGCATCTGCTCAAATCACTAAATTAGCCCCACTAGAGCTGGGAATAAATGCGGGCCGTGGTGAGCGTGGAGATGAATCAGGAGTGAAACAAAACTGGTTCATGACAACCGTCTATAAAAAAAAAATATATATATTATATATCTCATCTCATTATCTGTAGCCGCTTTATCCTGTTCTACAGGGTCGCAGGCAAGCTGGAGCCTATCCCAGCTGACTACGGGCGAAAGGCGGGGTACACCCTGGACAAGTCGCCAGGTCATCACAGGGCTGACACATAGACACAGACAACCATTCACACTCACATTCACACCTACGCTCAATTTAGAGTCACCAGTTAACCTAACCTGCATGTCTTTGGACTGTGGGGGAAACCGGAGTACCCAGAGGAAACCCACGCAGACACGGGGAGAACATGCAAACTCCGCACAGAAAGGCCCTTGTCGGCCACGGGGCTCGAACCCGGACCTTCTTGCTGTGAGGCGACAGTGCTCACCACTACACCACCGTGCCGCCCCCTGGAGATTAATATGAAAACTAAAAACTAAAACTCATCTCATCTCATTATCTCTAGCCGCTTTATCCTTCTACAGGGTCGCAGGCAAGCTGGAGCCTATCCCAGCTGACTACGGGCGAAAGGCGGGGTACACCCTGGACAAGTCGCCAGGTCATCACAGGGCCGACACATAGACACAGACAACCATTCACACTCACATTCACACCTACGCTCAATTTAGAGTCACCAGTTAACCTAACCTGCATGTCTTTGGACTGTGGGGGAAACCGGAGTACCCGGAGGAAACCCACGCAGACACGGGGAGAACATGCAAACTCCGCACAGAAAGGCCCTTGTCGGCCACGGGGCTCGAACCCGGACCTTCTTGCTGTGAGGCGACAGTGCTCACCACTACACCACCGTGCCGCCCCCTGGAGATTAATATGAAAACTAAAAACTAAAACTCATCTCATCTCATTATCTCTAGCCGCTTTATCCTTCTACAGGGTCGCAGGCAAGCTGGAGCCTATCCCAGCTGACTACGGGCGAAAGGCGGGGTACACCCTGGACAAGTCGCCAGGTCATCACAGGGCCGACACATAGACACAGACAACCATTCACACTCACATTCACACCTACGCTCAATTTAGAGTCACCAGTTAACCTAACCTGCATGTCTTTGGACTGTGGGGGAAACCGGAGTACCCGGAGGAAACCCACGCAGACACGGGGAGAACATGCAAACTCCGCACAGAAAGGCCCTTGTCGGCCACGGGGCTCGAACCCGGACCTTCTTGCTGTGAGGCGACAGTGCTCACCACTACACCACCGTGCCGCCCCCTGGAGATTAATATGAAAACTAAAAACTAAAACTAATTAATTTAGTAGGAGGAATAAGAGCTCGTTGTATCTAGAAGTTGTTGAGGTAATTTTCACACAGACAGAAATTTTCCTTATTTAGACTCAAAAGCGATGGAGTCTAGATCTGATCAAGCTGAGCACAGAGCTCAGCGCTTTCACACTCGACTGTGTGTAATGTGTTTTCAGACCTGAGCTCATGGCTGAAACACTCTGCAAAAAATATTAACACCTCACAAATCTGATGACCTGTGAACACTTCCCGCTGAGGCTTTTCCCCGAGCCAAACCCAGCCTGGATGATCCCGGCTTACAGCTAACCAATAATAAATCTCTCTAAAACCTCTCTAGAACTGACCAACACTGCAGCAGGGCTTACATAAACGTTTCTAATATATAGCATGATTTTTGTAATGTAGAGCCCCTCGTGTTTTTCGGAGGTCAAAGTCCGTGACTGAAGCTGGCTCTGTTTTTGGAAGAAGACAGAAAAAAGTGACAACTTCAGCGGCCCTGTAATTACACCCTGGTGACACTGGGCTCGGATATTAATTAGATGTGCTCATTCATGGTGGGAAAACTGGGAGTTTGTTGCTGAGTTCTCCCCCTGCTCTGTTTGGTTTGGATCGTTGCCGGTACAGTGCAGGCATCCCACCTGATTAATGAGTGCCTGCTCTGTACTCAGCACTTCCTGTAAGTATTGGCTGAGAGCGCCTGTACCTGTCCATTAGCATTTGCTTCGTTTGCTCGATCTGTCGTATTTACTCTCTCTCTCTTTTAATTTCTAAATTCCTATCACTTCCTTTTCTTCAGTTGTGCCTAAAGCTAACTAAGTAACCTGTTACAGAGAATTAGTAACCTAAATGCTTACTATTTGAAGTAAACTTTTTTAAAATACATAAAAGCACCAAAATATGTTTAACCCATATGAACTTTAATCCTTTCTAGGCCACAGCAATTTGCCACCGAGTACAATTTTTATTTATTAAAGATCCCAAGAACTTGAAATTGGCCGTACTTTCAGGTAGCACTTTGACCCTGCTGGATTAGTAGCTGTCATATGATAGGGGAGAGCTAACTGGGAGGTGGGAACTAAAGCCCTGTCCACACGGCAACGGATTCAGGTGAATCTGATAAAATTGTTTATCGTTTCGGCCTGGCGTCCACACGGCACCGGCGTTTTGGGTGCCCCACAACGATATTTTTTGAGAACGGGTTCCAGAGTGGAAAAATCTGGCAACGGCGCCGTTGTGAAGTCGTCTGGATGAGTAGAACGGATTTGTTTACGATGACGTCACAACCACATGACTAGAACAAGCAGCACTCTCGCTGTTTTGTATGAACCACTGCATTGCATTCACTTTTGTATACAGCTTTTCTTTTAAATAAACAAGTAACTGAACCATTTCTTGAATTTCTTTTTTTATTGGATAAGACTGCTTTTCAAAATGTTCACACACAATATAAAAAGTTATCTAAATTATATAAAAATGCTTTTCAAAATGTTCACACACAATAAGAAAATTAAGTTATATAAAACTATGCACACTAATAAAACTAATTTGTACACACAGAAGGCACGATTTCCTCGCGTAGTCGCAGCCATCTTCTTCTTGTTGTGTGTTTGTTCCTGACAGTGCTTCACACCGGGTAGAAGAAGGGGTTTATGCGCATATGTCTACTTTTTCTATTGTTCTGGTGTCTCCGATGGGACCATCTTACAGTGCCCCTAGAGGTGTGGCATGCGTATTGCATCGTTTTCAGCAAGCGTTGCGTTGCCATATGTACCTGATATTTTACTGATCCGTTGCCCATGTGGACGCGATATCTTTTTTAATAAAATCTCGTTGCCGTTGTCGTGTGGCTGTAGCCTAAAATAGGGAGAGAAAACAAAACCCATATTGTACTTTTTATCCATTTATAGTTAATGTTATAGAACATCCATGAAAAGCAAGTTAGTTCCTGTAGTTGTTGTTTTACTCAGTACGTTACATTAATGGCATTTAGCAGATGCTTTTATCCAGAGCGACGTACAATATACCCAGAGCAGCCTGGGGAGCAGTTGGGGGTTAGGTGCCTTGCTCAAGCTATCACTTCAGCCATTTCTGCTGGTCCAGGGAATCAAACCGAAAACCTCTTGGTCCCAAAGCAGCTTCTCTAACCACTAGATCATGGTTTCCCCTCAGTACTCTGTCCTACATGTGGAAACCGTAAAGTTTCAGCTTTACCTCTGACTGTTACTAAGCTCTAACACTGGAGAACTGGAGACTCCTTCCATAAAATGTTAATAACTGCATGAATATTCTTACAGAAAACTCAATCACATCAACCATTGCACAATTTTCATTATATTTCTAATACATTTATGCTGTTATCAGTGTTGTAGTCAAGTCACTAAACCTCGAGTTCGAGTCCAATCTCGAGTCCCCAGTGTTCAAGTCCGAGTCATTAAAGAAAAATTCAAGTCAAGTTGGAGAACAAGACTCCAACTGCACCATGTGACGGTGTCTGTCGCTGCCTTTATGTGAAAGCATCTCTGCTACTGTGTCGGACTAACGTTCCTGCTCGACTGCCCCATTTTAGTTAATAGGCTACAGATAAAAAGCTCGTTCATCGCTCAGCAAGCCCCGCCCACTATCAACAGGGCAAATAACATGAGAGAGGGTTAACACTAGCTAGGTCATTGCTCAGCAAGCCCCGCCCACTATCAACAGTGCAATGAACATAGTGTGTCACTTCCTTCTCTGGGTGGAGTCTTACCAAATGCCGATTGAAGTTCGAGGTCGTCCCCGTCGTCTCCTCGATCGTTCTTCTACATATGGAACACACAGCAGTGCATTTTTTTCCCACTGCACGAGGAGTCTGTATAAGCAAAGTGGACAATCCTGGGGCGTCTCTCCAGGCATTTTAACGCCATTAAAGTTAGTTTGTTCCTGAACATGATGTATGAACAGGTGAATGTGCATTCTCTTGCACAAAATTAGTATAGAAATTAATGTAGATGTAAATATGTCAAATTATTATGGCACGTTACAAAAATAAAGAAAAAATCCAAGTCCTCGTCTCCAATTTACGAGTCCAAATGCAGTTAATGCATGAGTCCAAGTCTGAGTCATCAGTGCTCAAGTCCAAGTCAAGTCACAAGTCCTTAAAATTAGGGCACGAGTCGGACTTGAGTCTGAGTCCTGGACTCGAGTACTACAAGCCTGGCTGTTATAGAAAATGATTCAGAGTTGAGAATTCAACAGTGCTGTGACATGAGTGTTATAAATTTAACCACAAGCATCCATGTCGCCTTTCCTATTTCAAAATTCGCCCCATCTGCCCTGTTCTCTTTTTACACATTTCATGATTAGGGATTATGCTTTTTTAAAAAAAAAACATATATATTTTTTGGGCTTTTTTTCACCTTTATTGGATAGGACAGTGTAGAGACAGGACAGGAAATGAGCAAGAGAGAGACAGGGAAATGACCTCAGGTCAGAATCAAACCCAGGTCCCCGAATTTATGGTATGGCGCCTTAGCCACCTGAGCCACGACGCCCCAGGGACTATGTTTTAATGCTTATGTATTGACACATATTACGGACGATGGTGCATACTGGACCGACTTCAGTAGAGACAGCAACTCGGGTGTGTCCTGTCTCTAATCCTGACACATAAAAGTTATTGAGCTTTAATAAACACTCAAATATAACTAAAGATTATACTTAAATACAGGGCTGACCCTGTACTGATCTAGTTCGGACAATCCTTTATAAGATTTTATAACGTTTTGTCTGATCAAGGTAGACTGCATTTATATTTATGTAAGCTGTAACACGGTTCTATAGCGATGGAGAAAGAGAGCACGCCTGATGCTGTAATCTAGAACATGAATCTGTTTCTGTTCCCAGTTCGAGACTCCAAGCCTGGAAAACAAATCCTTTAATAGAGCCATAAATGTGACACAAGCCACTGATTGATGTCAAAATCAAAAACAAACCTCCTGCTCTCAAACAAAGCAGTTGCTTCAGACACAGTAGGACTTGGCGGCTATGTCCGAGGGCAGATCTGCAGCTGATCTGGAGCTCAGATCTTCAGATCTCCCTGCAATAAATCGCTTTTAAAGTTCTCGTGTGATGCCTGTGCCTCCCTCAGAGATCAGCGCGAGACGTTGACTGTGAGCCGAGTCGCTGAGGGTGGCCTCGTTCTGGGAATCACGGACGTATAAGGACAGGGACGATGAAGGCTTGAGGGATGATGGTGGAAAATAACATCGCCATCCAGGAAACACAGAGACAGAAGTGTTGTAATCATGTAAAACTAAAAAAACACAAGCATGTTAAAAAAAATTCAAGGTTTTATCTCATTGGTAAAAAATAGTGGTGACTATTTAATTATTCATTTATGACAAAATATACATAAGAAATGATGTTTACGGGGGGAAATGTTTTAGGCCGGAACTTTTTACAACCCCGATTCCAAAAAAAGTTGGGACAAAGTACAAATTGTAAATAAAAACGGAATGCAATAATTTACAAATCTCAAAAACTGATATTGTATTCACAATAGAACATAGACAACATATCAAATGTCGAAAGTGAGACATTTTGAAATTTCATGCCAAATATTGGCTCATTTGAAATTTCATGACAGCAACACATCTCAAAAAAGTTGGGACAGGGGCAATAAGAGGCTGGAAAAGTTAAAGGTACAAAAAAGGAACAGCTGGAGGACCAAACTGCAACTCATTAGGTCAATTGGCAATAGGTCATTAACATGACTGGGTATAAAAAGAGCATCTTGGAGTGGCAGCGGCTCTCAGAAGTAAAGATGGGAAGAGGGTCACCAATCCTCCTAATTCTGCACCGACAAATAGTGGAGCAATATCAGAAAGGAGTTCGACAGTGTAAAATTGCAAAGAGTTTGAACATATCATCATCTACAGTGCATAATATCATCAAAAGATCCAGAGAATCTGGAAGAATCTCTGTGCGTAAGGGTCAAGGCCAGAAAACCATACTGGGTGCCCGTGATCTTCGGGCCCTTAGACGGCACTGCATCACATACAGGCATGCTTCTGTATTGGAAATCACAAAATGGGCTCAGGAATATTTCCAGAGAACATTATCTGTGAACACAATTCACCGTGCCATCCGCCGTTGCCAGCTAAAACTCTATAGTTCAAAGAAGAAGCCGTATCTAAACATGATCCAGAAGCGCAGACGTCTTCTCTGGGCCAAGGTTCATTTAAAATGGACTGTGGCAAAGTGGAAAACTGTTCTGTGGTCAGACGAATCAAAATTTGAAGTTCTTTATGGAAATCAGGGACGCCGTGTCATTCGGACTAAAGAGAAGAAGGACGACCCAAGTTGTTATCGGCGCTCAGTTCAGAAGCCTGCATCTCTGATGGTATGGGGTTGCATTAGTGCATGTGGCACGGGCAGCTTACACATCTGGAAAGACACCATCAATGCTGAAAGGTATATCCAGGTTCTAGAGCAACATATGCTCCCATCCAGACGACGTCTCTTTCAGGGAAGACCTTGCATTTTCCAACATGACAATGCCAAACCACATACTGCATCAATTACAGCATCATGGCTGCGTAGAAGAAGGGTCCGGGTACTGAACTGGCCAGCCTGCAGTCCAGATCCTTCACCCATAGAAAACATTTGGCGCATCATAAAACGGAAGATACGACAAAAAAGACCTAAGACAGTTGAGCAACTAGAATCCTACATTAGACAAGAATGGGTTAACATTCCTATCCCTAAACTTGAGCAACTTGTCTCCTCAGTCCCCAGACGTTTACAGACTGTTGTAAAGAGAAAAGGGGATGTCTCACAGTGGTAAACATGGCCTTGTCCCAACTTTTTTGAGATGTGTTGTTGTCATGAAATTTAAAATCACCTAATTTTTCTCTTTAAATGATACATTTTCTCAGTTTAAACATTTGATATGTCATCTATGTTCTATTCTGAATAAAATATGGAATTTTGAAACTTCCACATCATTCCATTCTGTTTTTATTTACAATTTGTACTTTATCCCAACTTTTTTGGAATCGGGGTTGTACGTAACAGAACAAATTTAATTTCTCCCTTTTTTTTTTTTTTTTTACAATTACACTACATTAATGACACTTAGCAGACGCTCTTATCCAAAGTAACATACAACATACCCAGAGAAGTCTGGGGAGCAGTTGGGGGTTAGGTGGCTTGCTCAAGGGTGCTTCAGCTATTCTTGGGTTTCACGTGACGTCACATCCGCCTCAGTTGACAAAACGTTTGTACAGAGAAGGTGCATTACTCGCATGAAACATGCCTTACGCTTTTGTTGTTTTAGGTTGTTTGAATCGATCAAACTGTGAAACTGATAAAAGTTTCCTCAGGGTTCCCCATGAACTAATAAAAACGGGTGAACGAACACAGGATTTCACAAAAAGACGTTGAGAAAGGTGGCTTTTGAACCTCTCAGTGAAATCGAAGGGAGCTGAGTTGAAGCATGCTCAAGTTTGCAGTGATCACTTGGTGAAAGGTTTGTATTTCCCTCTCAGCTACGTCCTTAATGTTTTCCAAGTACTTTTCTTGCTACGTGTCGTTATTTTACGGTACTTTTTTAAGTAACGAAGCACTAAAGTCCCCAGCTGTTTCTTTGTTTACTCCTCACTTGATGGCCACCATATTGAAAACAACGCGTGTCTCGCTTTCTTTAACAGGGTGTCCTAGCAGTCTTTTCAACAAGTCTTTCAACAAGTGCATGTGATCAAAACAACTACGAATGATAAAGTCCATATGCATGAGGGTCACGACAAAATTCTTACCCAGCCATACAGTTAAAATGTGCTGTGATCGCTTCTCCGTCTTGTTTAACTTGTTGAATATATCTAAAGCGAACAGTGGCTTCTAGATTACGAGCATAATCTGATAAGTTATCACTAGTTGTTTGCACTACAGCAGCCATTTTGGTTTGCTAGACCACCAGCTGTTTTACCGGAAGTGAAATCTCTAAGAAAAGTCACGTGACTGAAACCCAAGAATTCCTGCTAGCTCAGGGAATCAAACCGACAACCATTTTGGGCAAACCAGTCCCAAAGCTACTTCTCTAACCATTTGGCCATGGCTTACAATTACCAGTAGTGTTGTAGTCCTTGATACCAGTCTTGATCTCAAGACCAGGGACGGAGCTAAAGGGGGGGCAGGCGGGGCCACTGCCCCTGGGCCTTGGGCCCTCCCCCTAGCTGTACAGGGCCCCACCCTTTGACATTCAGGCCCTCCCAATAAATGTGCCTTACGCGATTTCATTGGAAATTCCTTGAAACCTACAAGTTTTCACATGATTACAGACTAGTTAACCTACAGTGGGGCAAAAAAGTATTTAGTCAGTCACCAATTGTGCAAGTTCTCCCACTTAAAAAGATGAGAGGCCTGTAATTTTCATCATAGGTATACCTCAACTACGAGAGACAAAATGAGAAAAAAAATCCAGAAAATCACATTGTCTGATTTTTAAAGAATTTATTTGCAAATTATGGTGGAAAATAAGTATTTGGTCAATAACAAAAGTTCATCTCAATACTTTGTTATATAACCTTTGTTGGCAATGACAGAGGTCAAACGTTTTCTGTAAGTCTTCACAAGGTTTTCACACACTGTTGCTGGTATTTTGGCCCATTCCTCCATGCAGATCTCCTCTAGAGCAGTGATGTTTTGGGGCTGTCGCTGGGCAACACGGACTTTCAACTCCCTCCAAAGATTTTCTATGGGGTTGAGATCTGGAAACTGGCTAGGCCACTCCAGGACCTTGAAATGCTTCTTACGAAGCCACTCCTTCGTTGCCCGGGTGGTGTGTTTGGAATCATTGTCATGCTGAAAGACCCAGCCACATTTCATCTTCAATGCCCTTGCTGATGGAAGGAGGTTTGCACTCAAAATCTCATGATACATGGCCCCATTCATTCTCTCCTTTACACGGATCAGTCGTCCTGGTCCCTTTGCAGAAAAACAGCCCCAAAGCATGATGTTTCCACCCCCATGCTTCACAGTAGGTATGGTGTTCTTTGGATGCAACTCAGCATTCTTTCTCCTCCAAACACGACAAGTTGAGTTTTTACCAAAAAGTTCTATTTTGGTTTCATCTGACCATATGACATTCTCCCAATCCTCTTCTGGATCATCCAAATGCTCTCTAGCTCTTTGGTCTTGGCCATAGTGGAGTTTGGAGTGTGACTGTTTGAGGTTGTGGACAGGTGTCTTTTATACTGATAACGAGTTCAAACAGGTGCCATTAATACAGGTAACGAGTGGAGGACAGAGGAGCCTCTTAAAGAAGTTGTTACAGGTCTGTGAGAGCCAGAAATCTTGCTTGTTTGTAGGTGACCAAATACTTATTTTAGCGAGGAATTTACTAATTAATAAATTAAAAATCCTACAATGTGATTTCCTGGATTCTTTCCCCCCATTCTGTCTCTCATAGTTGAAGTGTACCTATGATGAAAATTACAGGCCTCTCTCATCTTTTTAAGTGGGAGAACTTGCACAATTGGTGGCTGACTAAATACTTTTTTGCCCCACTGTATATATCTCTCATTTTTGCTACACATTCTTATCATGGTTAAAAAAATAAAATAAAATAAACCCTGTGAAATCCCTAAACAAACTTAAAATATAATAAATTGTAATGTTTTCAAGCTAAACTAAGCTGTTCCTTTTGTATTTAATTGTTTTTCGTTTGAGGAATTTGCAAAAAAACTGCAATCCATGATGGGTAGGATCTAAAGGCTGCCTAACGTCCTCATCCGTCTTACGACATACAACAAGACTAGGAAGGTGCATGCCTGGTTGCGGCTGTTGGTTGTCCACTAGAAACGAATTCAGCATGTTTAAAAGTAAAAGTGGGGCACAAAAGAGAAAGGAAAAGAAAAATAAAGAGGAGGCAAACTCTAAACTTCCAAAGTTGGATTAATTTTTTACTTTGCCTTCTCCTGTCCCTGAATTTGCTAGTAGTGAACATGCATTGCCCTGTGTTAGCACTAGCAGCAGTAGCGTGGTGGTGCTTAGCAGTAGCTCCAGCCAAAGTCATATAGAGGAGGGTGGGGAATGTGGAGAGGGGTTAGCTGAGATGAGCAACCAGAATCAGGAGGGTAGGGAACGTGGAGAGTTAGCTGAGTTAGCTGAAGTGAGCAGCATGATTCCCAGCATGGAATCATCAAACCCAGCTAATTTTCCAACAGACCGTGGTAATTTACCTGAAAACATTGGAGATGCTAATGTGAAGAGGTATATCCTTCAAACTGGCCCATGTAAGCCAAATGGTCCCTTTCCCGTCAATGGCAATTGCAGTTTTTCAACCCATTACTACACATCTGTCACTAAAACTGGTATTAAACTTCCACGAAGCTGGTTATGCTACTCACCCAAGCTTGACTGCGCATATTGCGAACAATTGCTGGCTTTTTGTCAATCGTCAAGCCCCCTCCTACAATAATGCTTGGATAAACGGAGTTAGAGATTGGAAACATATCTCCTCCAAAATTGCAGTGCATGAATCTACCCAGATCCATCTCGGTGCGTGTGTAGTCTATGAGCAGTGGAAACTCCATGGTACAATAGATGCTGATATGGAGATGGATGTTCGTAATGAGGCTAACTTTTGGAGGCAAGTGTTAGAGCGCATTGTGAATGTCACACCGACCTTAGCGTCATGTAACATAGCATTTAGGGGACACCGAGAGTCCATTGGGCAGGGGAACGCAGGAAACTTTTTGTCCATCATTGAACTGTTGGCCCGCTACGACCCTGTCCTGAAAGAACTGATTAGCCGGCCCGAGGGATCAGTTAAATATCTGAGCCATGCTATTCAAGATGAGATCATTTATATATTATCACAGAGAGTCAAGAGCAACATAGTCCATGAAATAAATGCATCTCCATTTTATTCCATCATTATGGACACCACTCAAGACATAGCAAAGCTCGATCATCTGAGCCAGGTCTTCAGGTATGTTTTAATTGATCGAGACGAAATGGGTGTTGCTACAGATATCAGGATAGTTGAGGCTTTTCTTGGATTCGAGATAACTGTGAACGCATCCGCTTCTGAACTGGAGGGCCGAATTATTAGCTGCATTGAAGGGAATGGCTTAGATCTCTCCAGATGCCGTGGACAGGGTTATGACGGCGCAGCGAACATGAGCGGAATTTATTCTGGTGTTCAAGTGAGAATAGCGGAGCGGGATCTCCTTGCTTTGTACGTGCACTGTGCAGCTCATTGTCTGAATTTGGTACTGAATGATTCTGTCAAAACTATCCTAGAGATTAGACAGTTTTATGATGTGGTTGAACAACTGTATAACTTTTTTGCCAGCAGTCTTAAGAGATGGGCATTACTTGGCAACTTATTGAGCCCAGAGAGCAGGGACATAACCTTGAAATGTCTCTGCCCAACCCGCTGGTCCTCCCACTACGATGTGCTTGTTGCGTTAAAGTACAGATATTGAAACGCCATTAAAGCTCTCGATAAGCTCTCACTTACAAGCGAGAAAACGAATGAACGAGATGAGGCAGATGCACTTAAAAAGGCCATTACTAAATTTCAGTTCATATTTTTAATCAGCCTTCAGACAAAGATTTAATGCCATCTCAAAGTTACTGCAGGAGAAGACCATTGATCTCCTCAAAGCGTCTGCATTATTGCAGAATGCTGTACGAACTCTACAGGAGTACAGGGAGCAGTTTGATGAGGCAAAGGCTTCCACTCTGGCACTGGCTGTGAAATGGGGCAGTCAAACGCAATTTGTAGCCACCAGGTTGAAAAAAGTGAAGCGCCACTTTGATCACCTTAGCGAAGACAGTCGGCTTTCCGATGCAGAACATTATTTTCGGGTGAATGTGTTTTATGCATGCCTTGATGTAATCATTCAGCAGCTTTCACAAAGGTTTGTCAGTTTAAATCAGACTGCTCATTTGTTTGACGCTATTCATCCAAATACGCTCCAGCATGCCAAGGACGAGGAGCTATACGAAGTGGCCCATCGACTGTGTGATAGCTATAGTCGGGATATTGACTCCAGCTTTCCTGGTCAACTAGTGTCATTTAGGGCTTGTTTCAAGGAGCAGATAGCGAGACACACATCTGTGCTTAGCCTGGCCAGGTTGCTGGTAGTAGATCATCTAGCAGTGACTTCTACATTTAGTGAGGTGTGCATGGCCTTCTTGCTTTTTCTCACTCTCCCCGTCTCAGTTGTGACAGCAGAGCGCTCTTTCTCCAAATTAAAATTGATAAAAAATTATCTCAGAAGCGCAGTGGGTCAAGAGAGACTTTGTGGATTGGCCATTTTATCAATTGAGAATGAGCGAGCAAGAGCGCTTAACATCCCTCAAATAGTCAACGACTTTGCGGAGCGCAAGGCGCGTCGAATGCCTTTTTAATGACGAACGCAGGTTTCCGTGTCGGCTTTGTAGTTGAAGACGTGCTTACACAATGAGGGTGTATCATTCATGATTGCTGGATTTTGTTGTTGTTGTTGTTTAGTGTCTATTTGGAACATAATAAAAAATGAATGGAAAATACAGGCTATGTAGGCCTATAAAAATTTTTTAAATAAAATTATAATAATTTAAAAAAAACCCTTTGAGCAAGTTCTGTTCTAATATAGCCTGATTATATGCTGCAGGCCTTCTGTTTGTTTGCAATTTCGCCATGGCTAGGTCCAAAGGCTACGCTCTTAAAAACTGCTTTTTGTTAGATATAGCCTGAGTAGGCCTACTGTATACAGTTGTGTTCAAAATTATTCAACCCCCAATGCTGTAAAGGGTTTTAGGGAATTCAGTGTACATTTGTAATTGTGTTCATAATGACATCTTACAAGGACTTGTTAAAGAACCAAATGCAACTAAAATGACATCAACTGCTTTTGTAATAAAGTATTAAATGGCCTTTTTGTGATTTCTTCATTGACACAATTATTCAACCCCTTTAAGACTACCACTCTTAAGAACAGAGGTTCATTCAAGTGTTTTCAATCAGGTATTGAAAACACCTGTGGATGTCAATGAGCATCAATCAAGCATAATAAGCACCAATTAGGCAGATTTAAAAGGACTGTGATACTCAGCTCCTTCTAGACATTTACTGGTGTGTTGACAAACATGGTGAAGGCAAGAGAATGGTCCCAGAAGACAAGAGAAGAGGTTATTTCTCTTCACAAGAATGGCAATGGATATAAGAAGATTTCCAAAATGTTAAACATTCCAAGAGATACTATCGGAAGCATCATCTGTAAATTCAAGGCAAAGGGCACAGTGGAAACGCTACCTGGTCGTGGCAGAAAGAAGATCCTGACGGCGACTGCTGTGTGCTACCTGAAGCGCCAGGTGGATAAAAATCCCCGTGTGACTGGTGAGGAACTGAAAAAAGATCTGTTAGATGTGGGCATTGAGGTTTCAGCACAGACAATAAGGCGCACACTGCGTAATGACGGCCTGTATGCCAGAACTCCCAGGCGCACCCCCTTGCTGACTCCAAAGAATAAGAAATGTCGACTGCAGTATGCCAAAAGTCATGTGGACAAGCCACAAAAGTTTTGGGAAAGTGTTCTGTGGACTGATGAAACTAAATTAGAACTGTTTGGGCCCATGGACCAGCACTATGTTTGGACCAGGCCTATGAAGAAAAGAACACCTTGCCTACTGTGAAGCATGGTGGGGGGTCAATTATGCTTTGGGGCTGTTTTGCTTCTAATGGTACAGGGAAGCTTCATCGTGTGCAGGGTACCATGAATTCTCTTCAGTACCAGGAAATCTTGGAAGAAAATGTGATGGAGTCTGTCACAAACCTGCGGCTTGGGAGACGTTGGACCTTTCAACAGGACAATGATCCTAAGCACACATCCAAGTCCACTAGAGCATGGTTGAAGATGAAGGGCTGGAACATTCTGGAGTGGCCATCGCAGTCACCAGACTTAAATCCGATTGAGAACCTCTGGTGGGACCTAAAGAAGGCAGTTGCAGCACGCAAGCCTAAGAATGTGACTGAACTGGAGGCTTTTGCCCATGAAGAATGGGCTAAGATACCCGTTGGTCGCTGCAAGACACTTGTGTCAAGCTATGCTTCACGCTTGAAAGTTGTTATAACTGGAAAAGGATGTTGTACTAAGTACTAAGAATGAATGTCACTTGGGGGTTGAATAAAACTGATAATGATGTGAGCACAGAAAAGACATTTGTGGCCATTTTATTATAAATGTTATGTTATATTTGTCTAATTTACAAGTGCCTCTTTGATTTAATTGTAAATAAGATGACTGAAATGATCAAAATCAATGTCAAACTGGCCAAAACAATTAATTTCAGTGAGGGTTGAATAATTGTGAACACAACTGTATGCCGCAAGCCTTCTAATTTGTTTGTTTGCAATTTCGCCATGTGGGAGGGGGGAAGGGGGGCTGATTGGTGTTTTGCCCCGGGGCCTTGTGTGCAGTTGTTCCACCACTGCTCAAGACCACTTTTTGAAGGGCTCATTCTTCGCTCGGGATCGAGCACATTTTTACTTGGTCTTATCTCGATCTCGGACATAAAGGACCCTGGATTTTATTTCCAGCCCAGTCAAAACCACAGCTGTAGGGATTTCACTAAATCCCCTGTGCATCATATGACTTATTGTTAACATTGTTACTGTGATTGGATGTAAAACTTCCTGGTTCAAATGCGACCAATAACGTGACTCATTACTAATTCAAAATTTTAGTTACTGTTAACGACCTTCACCCCCTCCCCCACCTCTTCACCCACACAGTTCTGATCCTGGTCTTGACTCTGTCTCGCCCTGCCTTGGTCTTGACTTGATCTCAACCCCTCAAAGTCTTGGTCTTGATCAGGGCTTTGAACCAGAATTTTTTTCCTATTGGTTCATTCCAAACAGAAACGGAATTTTAACGTTTCCGGTTTTGGGTTCCACCATTAAATAGACGTTCCCGAACCGGTTAGAACAAAAAAAATTCGTTCCCGGAACGGTTAATTACATTCCCTGTCAGCTGTTTAACAAATGGCTATAAAATTATGTCTCTGTCTCATCCAGCTTAAGCCAAATGTAGGCTAATTCTATTACAACCTTCATTAAATAAGACAAGAAATAATTCAAAACAATTATTATTTCAAATGTTGGCGATTTGGATTCTCAGTATGTCTTCCCATCTACACAAACAGAAAAAGTGCCAAAAATGAAAGATAATTCGTTTAGTGTGTTACCAAAGGCTAGTCAGGCCCTATGCATTGATAGGCTAACAGAGGTTAACGTCATTTAATGTTCGCGAGCCTCTCATTAACGTGGACAAATATATTGATATCGTGTTTGAAATTGACTTTTTTGAATAACGATAGACTGCAATATTTACCTCTTATTTAAGATGTGGAGACGTGATAGTAGTCCACCCTCCCGCTCTCTCCATTCAGTCAGCGAACGTCACACAGGAAGTGAACCCCAGCGGGTCATAGAAACTTGCGCAGGAGAAGAATGACTTTTTTATTTGTAGGCTACGGAAACTTTGAGGAACGAAATAAAAACCGGTATTAACCGGTTACCATTATTTTTAATAAGCGTTTCTGTTCCGGAACATAAAAAATAATAAAGTTTCTGGTTTCATTTCTGTTCCATGTGAAATAGAAAAAGTTCCCGGTTTTCGTTTTCGTTCCTTGAACCGGTTCAAAGCCCTGGTCTTGATACGCTCTGGTCTTGGTCATGAGTTGGTCTTAGTTTAGGTGGTTTTGACTATAACACTAATTACCAGTAATTCATTCCAGATTTCTGTTTTCAGCAACTTTCCTGTCAATTAAGAAGAGTAAAAGTTGAAAAGTAAATGTTTAAACACCAGTAAATGAAGCTGAAGGGTGTTAAGTTTTGCAAGTTTGCATACGAACTGTTTAACAATGATGGAAATCAGCTAGTGAGCAAAAATCCCTCTGACTTGGACTCTTCCTTAGGATTATTCAAACTGTACAGTTTATCATCTACAATTTATTAATACTATATGTATCAGTTGTACACTACCGTTCAAAAGTTTGGGGTCACCCAGACAATTTTGTGTTTTCCATGAAAAGTCACACTTTTATTTACCACCATAAGTTGTAAAATGAATAGAAAATATTGTCGAGACATTTTTCTGGCCATTTTGAGCATTTAATCGACCCCACACATGTGATGCTCCAGAAACTCAATCTGCTCAAAGGAAGGTCAGTTTTATAGCTTCTCTAAAGAGCTCAACTGTTTTCAGCTGTGCTAACATGATTGTACAAGGGTTTTCTAATCATCCATTAGCCTTCTGAGGCAATGAGCAAACACATTGTACCATTAGAACACTGGAGTGAGAGTTGCTGGAAATGGGCCTCTATACACCTATGGAGATATTGCACCAAAAACCACACATTTGCAGCTAGAATAGTCATTTACCACATTAGCAATGTATAGAGTGGATTTCTGATTAGTTTAAAGTGATCTTCATTGAAAAGAACAGTGCTTTTCTTTCAAAAATAAGGACATTTCAAAGTGACCCCAAACTTTTGAACGGTAGTGTACACATCAAAACGATACGCATCTGGACTACAGTAACTTGTGTGGTAATAATGTCCTGACCTGAACACACACAGATGCATCATCTACTGTATAAGTGACATGTATACACCTCTGTATTGATGAAATTTTCCAATCAGCCAATCATGTGTTTTGGCAGCAGTGCAAAACATAAAATCATGCAGATGCAAGTCAAGAGCTTTAAACTTAAACACAATAAATATGATAATGGTGGAAAAAATGCCTTGAGAGGCCTGAGGAGAAAGACCAGACTGGTTCGGTCTGACAGGAAGCCTTTCGTAACTTAAACGAGACCGTCAGTGACGGTGTAGCTCACTCCGGCCCCGTGTAGCCCAGAAGGAACAATCTAAAGTGGACCACCTTGCGCAATAAATGTTGCAAGCTATATACACTATATACAGCTATAGAAGCGATATCCACCCTAGCAATACCGAACTATTTGCCAGAAAGAATCCAAAATGGCGAGGAACTGACCGAGAAGAAACGATTTTTGTTGAACTGCCTATTAAGGCTTAATTAGTCCATAACTTCATTAATAATTGTAATGAAGCAAATCTGGGTAGAAATTATATGCACCCTAGGTACCCCTACCTTCATGCCAGAAAGAATCAAAATTGGTGAAGAATTGAGGGAAAAGAAGCAATACATGTGGAAAGTGCTCATTAGGGATTAATTACTCCACATCTTCATTATTAATTGCAATTATGCAAATTTAGGTATGCACCCCAGGCAGACCTACCTTCCTGCCAAAAAGAATAAAAATCAGTGAAGAATTGAGGGAGAAGAAGCGATTTTCATGAAATGTGAACAACGCCAGAAGGACGGACAACGGATGATACATGGTGGCATAAACTCATCACCTGTTGGCTGGATGAGCTAATAACCACTCTTTACAAATGTGGTGAGCTGAAAAGCATATCAACACGTTGAATCTTTTTTTAAGATTTTTTTTGGGGCTTTTTTCACCTTTTTATTGGATAGGACAGTGTAGAGACAGGAAATGAGCGGGAGAGAGAGATGGGGAGGGATCAGGAAATGACCTCGGGTCGGAATCGAACCCGGGTCCCCGGCACGGCACCCCCAACACGTTGAATCTTGAGGTGGAGGAGCTACAATGGCAGAAGATCACATCAGGTTCCATTCCTGTCAGCCATGAACAGAAATCTGAGGCTACAGCAGGGTCAGGATCACCCGAACTGGATACTTAGAGATTGGAAAAATGTCACCTGGTCATTTGCTGTAAGTGTGTGTGAATTATGCCATGACCAGATGAGGTGAGTGAACCACCACATGATAAATCTCAGGCTGTGTTTGAAGCCTCGGAGGTCCGTATTCAAGCTCCTGCTGTGGAAAACTCACAGCGCTCCACTTTCCACTCACACCATTAGTCCACAGTTAGTTAATATTATTAACAGACAACGGCACCATTTCAAAGGCGAGACTTATTTTTCCAAACGCCAAAGCACCTGAAGAGGAAATGTTTTTTGTGAAATGTAACAGCTTCGTGGCATTCATTATGCCAATGATTTTAACAAATGCATAATAAGCCTACTTAAGCATTCTCCTGTCTTCCATGAGGTTTTCTTGCTCGCCATCGCTGTCATCCTTCCCAATTCCTGCAGCAATATGTCGATAAATAAGTCGCTCTCATTTTCTTTTTTTCCCAAAGACTCTTTCCTGTGCTCTCACATGGCAGCGACTGTCATCAATCAAATGCCTCACGCTGACGAGGTCCAAACACGGATAACCCATTTTCAAAGCGCTCTAATTTCAAACATGTACACGTGTTCAATCGATGCCAGGAACGGCTCCCTTGCATCAGACACCATTTTCTTTTTCTTTTCAAGAGGCGCAGAACATCGAGGGAGACAGGGCCAACGTCAACAGGAACCCGCGGATTAATAGTGCTCCTCATACTTGTCTTTCTTCTCTTCTCGGATGGTAAGTGGTCAGGCTGGGAAATTGTTTCCACTTAATAATAATAATAATAATAATAATAATAATAATAATAATATTTTTTAAAGAAAAGTGCCATGATGTTGAGCCAGAGGGGGATTGTTTCTCAAATTACCAATGCTGTACCTCATTTAGCTTTTGAGTCCAGCGTCCTTAAAAAACAAAATTGTACCGTATGTCTACACGGTTAATGATATTAGAGTGGATGAAAATAGGAACCACATTACAGTTGGAGCGCCTCATCTGACCGAGCCAGAAGTGGAGACGTGAAAAGTCACGTGTATAGACATCTTTAGACTATTTCCTTTGACTGACTGCCATGTAACTAAATTGGCATACAATCAAATTTACACAAATGTTCCACTTACCTCAAATGTAATCGATCATCCAGGACATGTTTGACATCGGAAGTTTACTTTGTTAATTTTCTACTGGAGCGATGAGGCTTAAACATGTAAGGGGGTGTGCTGTTATAGGGAAATAATCCATGACTGGATAGCATACTGAAGCAGAGTTACTGTAACCACCACAAAGTTCATTATTTTCCAGTAACAACATGCCCATGTTTTTCCTTTTTCCTCTTTATACCGAAGTATGACAAAAATAGTCATGTTTATAGAACCAAGAAACGGGATAAAACGTCCTGAAAACCTTACTGTTAAGCTTTACCTCTGACCGCTGACACTGGAGACTCCTTCCCTAAATGCTTAACAAACATCTCATTACAGAAAACTTCACTTTATCAACTATCTGCTTGTTAAGTCTGACATCAGTAACAGTTTCTGTGACCAAATACTCCTTCAGTATTGCCAATGTAGAGACTTTGCCACTAGATCTGGTGATTTTTAGACCCCTTTAGCAACTTTAATTAAAAAAAAAAGCAGAGTGACAAATCTAGTGCCTTTTTCAGCATGTTAGTGAATGCTTTGAACTTGATATGGCTCTCCAGCTCACATCAGAGCTGCTGTTATATTAGTTTAGAAAGTGGGTTGTCTTGACTCACAGTGTAATGACTGACTTGCACTTGCGGCCAATCACTGATCACCATGGTCCCATTCATGACCAATCACTGATCGCCATGGTCCTGCTCATGACCAATCACTGATCACCACGGTCTTGCTCATGACCAATCACTGATAACCATAGTCTGGAGGTCCATAGAGACAACACGATGGGGGCACAACATCGTTTGTCTTACCTTACTGTGGAAGGCGCTTCATTAGGAGAGGAGAATAGTGTGCGAGAGCTCACGAGACCAGACATTCCATGGTGGCTTGGCCGGGCCGTTCGTGCTGCCAGTGTGGGCGACTCTGTTGCTTTGGTGCGGGCCTCGTGGTCCATGTGCATTTCTGTGCATCCTAATAAAGCAGTCATCATCGCTAGTGATGAACAGCTGATGAACCATGGTCCCACCCATATCCAATCATTGATTACCCTGGTCCTGGTCATGACCAATCACTGTTCACCATGGTTCCACCAATGACCAATCACTGATCACCAAGGTCCCGCCCATGACCAATCTCTGATCACCATGGTCCTGCCCACATCCAATCATTGATCATCATGGTCCTGCTCATGACCAATCACTGATCACCATAGTCCCTCTTATGCCCAATCACTGATGACTATGGTCCTGCCCACAACCAATCACTGATCACCACGGTCCCGCGGCCCGCCCACATCCAGTCACTGATCACCATGGTCCTAACCCTGACCAATCATTGATCACTATGGTCCTGTTCATGACCAATCACTGATCACCATGGTCCTGACCTTGACCAATCACTGATCACCATGGTCCTGCTCACAGCCAGTCACTGATCACCATAGTCTTGCTCATGACCAATCACTGATAACAGTCCCTCTTAAGACCAATCACTGATCACTGTGGTCCTGCCCATAACCAATCCATGATCACCATGGCCCCACCCACATCCAAATCACTAATCACCACGTTCCCTCTCATGATCAATCACTGATCACCATGGTCCTGCTCATGACCAATCACTGATCACCACTGATCCACCCACAACCAATCACTGTTCACCATGGTCCCACCCACAACTAATCATTGATCACAATGATTCCTCTCATGACCAACCACTGATCACCATGGTCCCTCTTATGACCAATCACTGAGAACCATGGTCCTGCCCACATTCAATCACTGATCACCCTGGTCCAGGTCATGACCAATCACTGATAACCATGATCTTGCCCACATCCAATCACTGATCATTATGGTCCCTCTCATGACCAATCACTGATCACCATGGTCCCACCCACAACCAGTCACTGATCACCACTGTCTGTCCCATCCTCTTGCCTCTTTGTTCTTCGTTTTAACTTTCTTTTTGGAGATATTACATTTTATAAGTACTAAAAGCAAGTAAACATTTTCCTTCATTGCAACTGAATAGATTTTTGGACTTGGATCTGTTCAAACAACGAGGGACACAACACTGCGGCATGTTAAGAAGCCAAGGCTTGACTCCGGGAATATGATTGTTAAGTCACAGCTCTACAAGCAGATTACACATGTTTATCCTGATGTGTTTATGTGGAGCGTCCGATATACAATTCCTTGTATAAATTGTTACTTTAGAAACTGTATCATATTACAATGAGTGTATTAATATAAACCTGTGGTTTGCAGCTGCACTACAGTCAGAGCTCTTGTATTTGAGAATTCAAATTCGCTGAACAGCGACATTCATTTGTAACTCTAAATTTCAACTTTAACAATGACATAACAGTAAAGTTGTACTACAAACCACCTTCTGTTATTCACTATAGTTATGGTGTTATTCATATAGAATGCCGCTCCGTGCTGTTTACATCCCCCCATCCCCTTATTTGATGGATAGATAAGATCCTCTCACTGTTCTGAAAAACCATGAACATGTCACGTCTGAAATCTTCAAGTCCAATCTTGATGCCATAAGCGTTCATGCATGGGAGACCGAGAGAGCACAAACGGACTATTCTTAAGGTATGAGGGATACCTTTATAGCAACACTTTACAATCATGGACATCTGTATGTTAGCTCATACTGTATATACAGGATAATTTGTGCTCTCCTCCAAGTGTGTTGAATCACTTATTGTACTGGCTGCAGGTTAGAAAATGTGGTGTCTTCAAATGTAGTAAGCATAGAATCAGACTAGCTTGGGAAACAAATGGGGTCAAAAGCTTGATTCTGGGAGCCTGGTGAAAGTATTTGGTCTTTTTTTTTTTTTTAGCCTACTGATAAATAAAAAAATCCACATACTTTGATATCTCTTACCGGTATATCTTCACACCTGGATTAAAGTTGCAGCTCTACCTGCATGGATCTTAATCGGCTGTGCTCCATTTAATTTTAGCGGTCTGATGATAACTCAGTGTGATGCTATCTGGACCTGAACATGAAGCCCGGTGAAATAAATACCATACAAGGATTCAAAGCATCAACTGTGCTGAAGAAACAGGGCAGGGTGTAACTAATATCCAGAGATATGAGGTGTTTATGGTCAAATATGTAAGGCTGATTGCATTCTGTATATTTATTTGAATAATTTGGCAAATTATTTGAATTATTTTAATTATAGCAATTAATTTTTTCAGTATTACAGTGACCTAAGTATGCTCCATAACTTGTTTCCATGTAGAAAAACATTTTACCGCCATCACACCTGATGCCATTCGAGTAACTCATCTCACTGACTCAGTACTGAACGACATCCTTCTGTGAGTCAGATCGGACAGTACATTAATCAGCGCTCTCTAACTCCCTCTCACTCTTTCTTCACTCAGATGTGCCTGGCTCAAAGCCTCAGTCATAAATCAAGTTGTCAGCCTGCTGTGTTTGTTGGGTTTTTAACCCCCTGGTGTGTTAGCATGTGGTTTCCAAACCTCTGTGCTCCTTTAGGTTTGCCCACATTGCTAAAACAAACGGCTCTTATAGATCAGCAGGGGGATCCATCTCTTTCCCCAGCCATCTTGATTGGCATCCATTGCAGCCAATGCGGTGGCAAAACCCAGGCCATTAAACCATGTCTCTTCCAACACTGGAAATCAGTTACAGGCCTCAGTGTTTGGGACAGCAATCCATCTTGTATGTGGCAGAGCGCTGAGAGCTTCCGACTCCTCAAGGCTTCTCATGGTCTGCAGTTTGGTACGCAGTGGTTGGGATACATGATCTGACCGCAACCCAATGTCACGCAAACGCATAGGATCACACAACACTTGCGCTACACATACATGACTACATGAAGTGAAACAAGTGTAACTGCTACAAATGTAAGATGATAATTTGGGGAATTTTTTCTTTTTTTTTAGAAGATGCAAGCTGCCATCTGCACCTGAGGATGCTGAATCCTAAGAAATGAAAGCATTTTGATTGGATTTCCATAAGAAATGATAACCATTCATAACTTTTGTTAACATAATCATTTGTTTCCAGATCACATTTGCATTCGATGATAAACTAAGCCAATCTGATAAAAAAAAAGTGTAATAATTCTCACAATACCATTCCAAGGGTCTAGTCCAGGCATGGGCGCCGCCGGGGGGGAAAGGTTAGAACAATTCTAGGGGCCCAGCACTGCCATGGGGCCCTTTAAGGGGCTGATAATATGCTTTTAATGATTTTAATAAGACTTTTGAAATAACAACAATGCAATATTCCATCTGGTAAAATGAGCTAATTGAACAAGGTTGTCTATTTCTTGAGTTCTTCAACATATTGTCATTTAACCCTCCCCCTTTTGCAAAATGGTACGGTCCAGTTCTGGTAGAAGCGTGATGCGTTAAATCTGTGTGCTGATCAGTGCAACGCTACTTGCTGCTGTGTCGCGGTGCAGCAGCCAGCCAGCCAGCAGTGGAGTGCGTACAGTCTATGATCGCTAAATATGAAGAGTGGCTGTCAAAGACGTAAAGAAAGGCAGCTGAAAGCTGAGAGGGACCGGAGAGGCAGGCAACTGGTCACTCAGTTTTTCCCAAAGAAAGGTAGCTATCGCTCACATGTGTGTTCAAAATATTAGCGAATGGTAAATGAACAGTATGAACGTGGTTGGATTAGCCTATCAAGAGAACACTTTTACAGTTTGTACAGTGACATTTTTTCCATTTTAATAACTGAACTGACTTGTGTGATAAACAAGATGAAATATTACGTTATGCTGGTGCTAATAACTAGTGCTAATAACCAGTTTCATAACTAATGGGGTGCCCTAAATATGCACAGATTCAGCCTCAGGGGGACCTCCGCCCTACCAAACCACTGAACCCCCCTTTGGAGAAGGAGGTAAGCAGCAATACAACCCATAAATGCTTTAGGATTGAAGTTTTTAATGAGCGAGCGCCATATACAGTTTGCTAGATTAAAGTGTTGCTAATAACGGACACCAGTCAAGTGTTTGACATGGTTACGTATGTGGAATGTTCACACGTTCTAAACCATTGGTTTCAAACATATTCCCTTTTTGCAGAACAGTACACACAGCTTTCTACCTAACACATAACAATCCATGGGATTTCCATAGGTATTTTGATGCTGGGTAGAAAACTTTTTCTATGATTTATTAGCAGTCACATCACACATTTCACTACCAATTGTCCTTGCACAAGAAGGCATGTGGCAAAATCTTGAATTTTCATTTGTGATTGTAAATGCACCAGAATTAGTCACTGATCAGTTTTCATCTAGTCCCTGGTAGGTTAATACATAAAATGTAATAACAAAGTCACAAACTCAAGGTCCATGGGCTATCAAAAGTCAAATAATGACAATAGTGCAATTGTGACGAGGGTGGGCAAAGTTGGGGGGCCCAAAATTCTAATCTTTCATGGGGCCAAAAATTTCTGCCGGAGCCCCTGAGTCCAGGGGTCTTCAATCTTATCCACAAAAGGTCAGTGTGGCTGCAGGCTTTCATTCCAACCAAGCAGGAGCTTGATTTCACTGGTTTTGTCAGTTCATCTTGGTCTCCAGTCAATTGTCAAGTGTGCCTCCACTTTGGCTGGAATGAAATCCTGTAGCCACACAAGTTCTTTGCAGATAAGACTGACAACCCCTGGTCTAGCCTCTCACAAACCTACCTAGTGACTGGAATTGCACCTGAAACATGCTCTTTATCTTGCATGTGGTAAGCACTCAAGATGGCTCCATGTCACCTGACCATGTTACACTGATTGCTCAATGACCTTGAGCCTTGCCTGTTGAAGCTACCCTCAGGTCTGGCTTTAAGGATGAACCCTGGCAACCCTATTCTGGGCAGGGTATACTTGGTCTTTTTTGTACTTTTCATTGGGGTCTATAGAGCTTTGTCTGATCACTCTCCTTAGATCTGTTCACCAATGGTGGCTCCAATGGGGTCAATAATCTCCCAGTGACATAGCTTCACTGTTCATGTCTGAAGGTTCTCAGTCATCCAGGTCATCATAAACCATAGGTGCCAAAGAAAGCAACTGGACTTGCTTGAAATTCTTGAAGATGTTTCACCTCTCATCTGAAAGGCTTCTTCAGTTCTGTCTGACTAGTGGGGAGTTCCAGGTATTTATCCTCTAGTGGACCGAAAACAACCCTGGATGTGTATTCAGTTGTCTGGGAAGTGTGCCAAGGACCGAGACACCACTTATCAGGCACCTACAATGCAGTCCTTGGCACACTTCCCAGAAAACTGAATACACATCCACACCAAGACTCAGCTGACTTCAATGACTCACATGATGGCAGAGAGATCCAATGACCCACAGATCACCCTAACGACCCTCTAGGCTGCTAATACCATTCACACCTGGCCTTCAGTGATCCTAACACCTAGAGGATGACTGAGGCTACATCCACACAACAACGGTAACGAGATTTAAAAAAAAAAAATATCGCGTCCACATGGGCAACGGATCAGTAAAATATCAGGTACATATGGCAACGCAACGCTTGCTGAAAACGATGCAATACACATGCCACACCTCTAGGTGCACTGTAAGATGGTCCCATTGGAGACACCAGAATAATAGAAGAAGTAAGGACGCATGCGCATAAACTATTATGCGTGAGACTTCATATTAGCCACAGTCAGAAAAATCTGTTCGTAAAATTACGTTATAATGACCAAATACAATGAAAAGTATTTTTCCAGTCTCACCTGTGAAAGGTAATCCCATGTGATCTCGTTTGGACGGTAAACCTGTTGGTACAGTTAAACGCAGCACATGAATGAGGCATCTTTATTCTCCGCTTTGCCCCATCCAATATGGCGGCGAGGATGACGTATGATTCTACGCGGAAGGCGGCGTCTTTAATGGTCCAGAATAAAGTGAATGCTACACGTTGATGGATTAATTTGTTCTTCTACGCCCTTTTTGAGGAATGTATTGTAGGACTTAAACCAACATCTGAAGAGGTGAGATCGCTCCTTTTTTTTCCCTATTTTTGCTGGCGGGATTGACTCTGCCCTAAGGGCTAATCTCTCTCTCTCTCTCTCTCTCTCTCTCTCACTTTGCACCATTACACAATAAATATCACACACATCACATTATCTCTAGCCGCTTTATCCTTCTACAGGGTCGCAGGCAAGCTGGAGCCTATCCCAGCTGACTACGGGCGAAAGGCGGGGTACACCCTGGACAAGTCGCCAGGTCATCACAGGGCTGACACATAGACACAGACAACCATTCACACTCACATTCACACCTACGGTCAATTTAGAGTCACCAGTTAACCTAACCTGCATGTCTTTGGACTGTGGGGGAAACCGGAGCACCCGGAGGAAACCCACGCGGACACGGGGAGAACATGCAAACTCCACACAGAAAGGCCCTCGCCGGCCCCGGGGCTCGAACCCAGGACCTTCTTGCTGTGAGGCGACAGCGCTAACCACTACACCACCGTGCCGCCACAATAAATATTCACAGTGAAAATATTTTGTAAGTGCATTTCATGAACGAAGTTATAGGATTTGTTGACAACTCGCATCGAGTTCGTTACACTTCTACCCGGCGTGAAGCACATGTGGTTGTGACGTCATCGTAAACAAATCCGTTCTAATCATCCAGACGACTTCGCAACGGCGCCATTGCCAGATCTTTCCACTCTGGAACCCGTTCTCAAAAGATTTTGTTTTGGGGCACCCAAAACGCCGGTGCCGTGTGGACGCCAGGCCGAAACAATAAACAATTTTATCAGATTCACCTGAATCCGTTGCTGTGTGGACAGGGCCTGAGAGGGTCAAAGACCCATGTGACTTCAATGACTCTCCTTAGGTTTGCATTTGGCTCACTAACTCCTCTCTGGGGGGGAGGAGGGGTAACAGGAGGACAGAGGATGGGAAGGAGCAGTAGCCTAGCCTAACAATAAGCAATACCGGACAATGTGCAATATAAAGTGCAATATCTCTCCTGCCGCCGCCCCCCTTCTCTTTTCCCCCCTCCTTCCCACCCCTCCCCCCTTCCTCTCTTCCCCATATCTTATTCTTTTTATATTTGTATATGTAAATCACATCACATTATCTCTAGCCGCTTTATCCTTCTACAGGGTCGCAGGCAAGCTGGAGCCTATCCCAGCTGACTACGGGCGAAAGGCGGGGTACACCCTGGACAAGTCGCCAGGTCATCACAGGGCTGACACATAGACACAGACAACCATTCACACTCACATTCACACCTACGGTCAATTTAGAGTCACCAGTTAACCTAACCTGCATGTCTTTGGACTGTGGGGGAAACTGGAGCACCCGGAGGAAACCCACGCGGACACGGGGAGAACATGCAAACTCCACACAGAAAGGCCCTCGCCGGCCCCGGGGCTCGAACCCAGGACCTTCTTGCTGTGAGGCGACAGTGCTAACCACTACACCACCGTGCCGCCCGTATATGTAAATAC